>NW_019154085.1:54029866-54125467 GCF_002288905.1 Enhydra lutris kenyoni
AAATACTAAAAGGGTGGCAACAACCCCAGGAAAATATGCTTTAGCCAAATCAGAAGAGATCCCAAATCGTGAGGGGGGAGAAAGGGGATAAAAAGAGGTTCAGAAAGAAGAAAAAAAAAAGAAAAAGAAAAAAGAAACAATTAAAAAAAGAAAACCAATAAAGAATAAATATAAAAAGGAAAAAAAGAATATATATATTAGATAAACTAGTTAAAAAACGTTAAAAAAGGAAAGGGTAAAAGTTAAAAAAATTTAGCAGAAGAAGAAAAATAAATTGAAAAAGAAAAAAAATTAAATTAACTGCAAGGCTAAAGAATCATGGGGAGAAAGCCATGAGTTCCGTGCTTTGCTTTCTCCTCCTTTGGAATTCCGCTGCTCTCCTTGGTATTGAAACTGCACTCCTTGGTAGTTGAACTTGGTCCTGGCTGGGTTTCTTGTTGATCTTCTGGGGGAGGGGCCTGTTGTAGTGATTCTCAAGTGTCTTTGCCCCAGGCGGATTTGCACCACCCTTACCAGGGGCCGGGCTGAGTAATCCGCTCGGGTTTGCTTTCGGGAGCTTTTGTTCCCTGAGCGCTTTCCGTAGAGTTCCGGAGGGCGGGAATGAAGATGGCGGCCTCCCAGTCTCTGGCCCGGAGGAGCCGAGAGCCCGGGGCCCCACTCCTCAGTGCGTCCTCAGAGAACAGCGCCGATTTACTCCCGTCACCCTGCCTCCGGCCGCGCTCCGAGCTGACCGAGCCTGCGACCGGTTCAAGGTAACCCCGAGCTTAGAGCTTACTCCTCGGCTCTGTCTCTGTAGCCAGCTTCCCTGTTCTAATACCTGTAAGCTCTGCGACACTCAGACACCCCCGATCCTTCTGTGACCCTGCGGGACCTGAGGCCACGCTGACCCCGTGTGGGCTTCACCCCGGTTAAGCCTCTGGAGCGATGTCCCTCAGCGGAACAGACTTTTAAAAGTCCCGATTTTGTGCTCCGTTGTTCCGCCGCTTGCCGGGAGCCGGCCCCTCCCCCCGTGGTCTATCTTCCCATCGCTTTGGATTCACTTCTCCGCCAGTCCTACCTTTCTGAAAGTGGTTGATTTTCTGTTTCTAGAGTTGTTGTTCTTCTTCTCTTCGATCTCCCGTTGGATTTGTAGGTGTTTGCAATCTTTAGATAAGCTATCTAGCTGATCTCCCGCTACCTGAAGTAGTCTCAGCCTGCTACTTCTCCGCCATCTTGACTCCTCCTCCTGCTCTTTGCTTTTATATGCTATTTTTAATAATACTGAAATTTAGATAGTCAGGATTCTTGGACATTTCCATGTGTTGTAAAAAAAAAAAAAAAAAAAAAGATTATTCTCTCACATTTTTGTGTAGTCAGGTACTAACACCAGACTCACTCCCCTTCATTCCTTAAACACTTGACACGGGCTCATGTCACCTTCCCCAACTTTACTTTCATAGGTCTGAGTAATGTCAGATTTCACACTCATTGTTCTTTCAGCACTCAGCTCCTTAATTCCTTGACTTTCTCTTCTTCAATAATCTTGTCTTTCAGCCTACTCCAGTGACTCAGGCTCACAGGCATAACATAGACCAGAGGTTGGCAAAATGTGCTCATGGGCCAGCCACTTGTTTGTTTGTTTGTTTGTTTTTTAAAGATTTATTTATTTATTTGACAGACAGAGATCACAAGGAGGCAGAGACGCCGGCAGAGAGAGAGAGGAGGAAGCAGGCTCCCCGCTGAGCAGAGAGCCTGATGTGGGCTCGATCCCAGGACCCTGGGATCATGACCTGAGCCGAAGGCAGAGGCTTTAACCCACTGAGCCACCCAGGCGCCCCTTGTTTGTTTGTTTTTTTAATAGAATTTATTTTTAGAGCTGTTTTAAGTACACAGAAAATTGATCAAATGATGCAGACTTTTTTCATATATACACCTCCTGTCCACCCCCACATGCACAGCCACTACTACCATCAACATTTGTCACCAGAGCAGTTCATTTGTTACATTACAATCAGTGAGCCTACACTGACATGCCATTACCATCCAAAGTCCACAGTGCACAACATGGCTTACTCTTGGTATTATGCATTATATGAATTTTGACAAAAGTATAAGGACATGCATCCACAATTGCAGTATTGCATAGAATAGTTTCACTGCCATAAAAGTCCCCCAACTCCCACCTAATCCCTGGCACCCACAGTCTTTTTACTGTCTTCATAGTATTGCTATTTCCAGAATGTCATATAGTTGGAATCATAGAGTACATTGCATTTTCAGATTGACTTTTTCACTTAGTAATATGCACTTAAGTTACCTCTACATCTTTTTATGGTTTGATTGCTTATTTATTTTCAGAACTAAATATTATTCTATTATTTGGATACACCACAGTTTATTTATTCACTCATTAAATAATACTTAATGAAGGATATCTGTGTACATGTTCTTGTGTAGACATAAGTTTCCAGCTTCTTTGGGTAAATACCAAGGAGTGTGATTGCGGGATCATAAAAGTATGTTTAATTTTGGAAGAAACTGCCAAACTGTCTTCCCAAAGTAGCGATTACCATTTTGCATTCCCACCAGCAATGAATGAAAGTTCTCGTTCATTCACATTTTTGCCAACACTTTGATATTGCCAGTGTATTGAATTTAACTATTGTAACAGCTGTGTTGTGATATCTCATTATTTTAATTCACAATTCCCTATGGGCGCATAATGTTGAACATCTTTTCATATGCTTACTTTCCTCCCATATATCTTCTTTAGTGAGGTATCTGTTCAAGTCTTTGATCTATTTTTTAGTCAGATTTTTGTTTTCTTACTGTTGAATTTTAAGAATTTTTTTTTATATTATGGGTAATAACTGTTTATAAAATACAGCTTTTACAAATACTTACTCCCAGTCTGTGGCTTGTCTTCTCATTCTCTTGACATTATTTTTCACAGAGTAGTTTTTATTTTTAATAAAATTCAACCCATCAGTTATTTTTTTCATGGATCATGCTTTAGTTGTATCTAAAATGTTATTGTCATACTGCAGGTCATCTAGATTTTCTCCTATGTCATCCTCTAAGAGTTTTATAGTTTTGCATTTTATATTTAGGTCTATGGCCCATTTTGAGCTAATTTCTGTGAATGGTTTAAGGTCTGTGTCCAGATTCATTTTTACATGTGGATGTCCAGTTATTCCAGCACTGTTTATTGAAGAGACTATCCTTGTTCAATTGTACATCCTTTGCTCCTCTGTCAAATATCCGTTGGCTTTATTTATGTGGGTCTAACATGGGGTTCTTTATTCTGTTCCATTGATCTGTTTTTCTCTTTTTTTTACCAATGCCATGTTGTTTTGATTACTCTAGCTTTATAATCGCTTCTTGGCCTTTTGGCTAAGATCCAGTGTACTATAGCTTTATAATAAGTCTTAAGGTTGGTGGAGTCAGCCTTCCAACTTAGTTCTTCTCCTTTAATATTTTGTTAGCTAATCTGGATCTTTTACCTCTCCATATAAACCTTAGAATCACTTTATTGATACCCATAACATAACTTGTTAAGATTTTCATTATGATTACACTGAATCTAAAGGTCAGTTTGGGAAGAAGTGACGATAATATCTTCCTACCTATCAACATGGAATATCTCTCCATTTATTTAGTTCTTTGCTGATTTCCTTCATCAGTTTTATAGTTTACCACATATAGATCTTGTACATTTGTTTTTGATTTCTGTATGTATCCCATTTCGGGGCTTGTTAATGTAAATGGTATTGTGCTTTTCATTTCAAATTTTACTTGATCATTGTTAGTATATAGGAAGTGATTGACTTCTATATATTAATCTTATATCCTGTAAACTTGTATTATGTATTTTTATACAAATAAGATTTACTGGAACATAACCATGCCCACTAGTTTATGCAAACCTGGGACAAACATTTAAATGCATGTGGTTTATTTAGAAATTTCAGAGAACACTAATAGGTAAGTGGAAAGTGGTACAGGAAAGGAAAACCAGCCAATAAAGGGTAGATTATTGAAACTGTGGCCACTGGAATTCGGTGCGATAAGGACATTTGTAGAAACAGTACAGATCCTCACCTCAGCATTATTCCCACCTATGAATCTAGAGCTGAAGTATTTTTACACCCACTTTCTCCAGTCATCACTTAAGGACTCCTGAGTGGGAGCATTGCATTAATTTCCCAGCATTTCTGGACTGGCCTATATTTGGGCAGAGTGCTTTTCCTTGGGTTTGGAAAAAACCTCAGGTATGAAGATGTGGTTATTGACAACTGAAAGTTGGCAGAAACACTCAGAATAGTAACATCCAAATGATGTGAATTAGGCAGCAACAGCTCCTGTCAAAACCCATGTGTTCTTGAAATACTTTCTTCCATTGGCTTTAAAAATCACATGGACTGTTTCCATTTATCTTCCTGGTATCTCTTTTCAGCCTCTTTTGCTTCTTCCTCCTCATCTCTAACCACTAAATGTTCTCTTTGATATCTACACAGACTCCCCAGGTAATCTTGGCCAGTTTCTAAATATTGATATCATCAAAATAACCTAGATATCTTCTTTGAAATCCAGATGTATGTATCAAACTACTGTCAATGTAGCACATTCTACTATCAATATAGCAACTACAGCATCTTTTAAAAACATCAGTTAGATCATATGACTCCTCTCTTCAAAACTCTCTAATGATTTTCTCTCACATTCACAGTTAAAATCACCTTTACACAATCTGGCCTCAGCTACCTTAGTGATCTCATGTGCTACCATATCCCTTTCACTCATGAGGCTCTGGCAATACTGGCCCTTCAGTTTTCCTCAAACATACAGTCACACTCTTTGACTTGTTAACTTGCTGCCCTCTCTGCCTTAAGTCCTGCCCCTTGCCCCCATATCAACATGGCTTATAGTCTCATCTCCCTCAGGCTTTTATACAAATGTCTTTGTAACAAGGAGGCTTGCCATGACCAACCTATTAGAAAGAAACAAACCAAACCCTCCAAGTACTCCACCCCTTTCCCTGATTTAGTCATTATCTGACATATTATACATTTTACTGGCATACCTATCTCTCTCCACCTGAATATAAACTCCATAAGTTCTAGGATTTTTCTCTATCATTCACTATCCTATCTCCAGATTCCAAACTAGAGCATGTCACAAAGTTGGCCCTCAACACTTGGAAAATGTATGAAGGAATAATCAAAGAATAATTGAAATTAACAATTAGCATTATGTCACAGAACATACCCAGATTACCTGATTATAACAAATTCAGATGAAAGGAAACAGTATAATCCTGTCCGAGTTTATTTTTCCTCTTCTTGTATGTGTTTTTAGCAGAAAGTTTATTTTTATGAAAAAAATGGATCTACCCAAAATACAAGATGTCAATGCAAGGATTTTATGTATTCTTCATTTTTCATTCAAAAATTCATTCAAAAAAAATTTATATTTTTTATAATTTGTTATATATTAGTGGGGAGCAAATGACATGCTTTATAACCTGTCATTATTTAAGTAAAAAAAAATTGAGTAAGTTCCTAGAGCTTTAACCTTTTGTCAACCTCTGCTTCATAAATTTTCCAAATTCTGATTATTGTGATTATCACACTTTGGATACGTGACACACATGTAAACTCTGGTATGTGAATAAAGTATGGCTCATTTTCTCTATATGATTTTGTAAACAATGTTGGCTAGAGTTAAATTAATAGAAGGCAGTATGACTAAATTAAACAGTAATCCTTCTGTTGAATTGCCTAATTTCTTCTTTTTTGTATTTTGCATTTATCATATCTTGTTCCTAACTGCAGACATATACTGATATATATCCCCCATGTAGCCCAACACCCCAAACACAGACTAGAACAATTGCTTTCTATCACTTTGGCTTTTCCTGGCCATTCAGTAGTCTATATCGAATCTCAGAAATGTGTTGGCTTCCCTCACTTACTTTCATAAGTAAGTTTCATATTAAAAACACTGATATCATATATTAAAACCTGAAAAGATATATTCATATCATTTTTTCTACCACCATGTTCTTCTATCATCCACACCAGTATGTTTTCTTCCTCAGCACTGTTTTGCTTAAATATACTGCCTTTTTTTCTGTTTCTAATTAATTCCTAACTATGTTAATCAATGAAATACCTATCACTTTCTTATTTTATGCTTATTTACTTATCCTAGAATTTGTGGTATTTTCAAATAGTCATTTGTGGAGCAATCTATTACTAAATTATCCCATGAAAATAAAATTTGATTGTTTATTACAGAAAGTTAACAAAGGTAAAAATTAAAGTAGAAAGAAATCACTTTTATATAACAATTAGTGCTATAGATTGAATATTTGTATGCCCTGCAAAATTCATATTCTGAAACTTTATTCCCAGCATGATGGTATTTGGAGCTAGGACTTTGGGAAGTCATTAGATCATAAAGATAAAGGTCTCATGAATGGGACTAGTGCCCTTAAAAAGAGAATCCAAGGAGATCCCTTCTCCCTTCTCCCATGTGAGGACACAGGGAGAAGACAGCCATGAACAAGGCAGTGACCCCTTAACAGACACCAGATCTACTGGCACCTTGATCTTGGACATCCCAACTTCCAGAACTGTGAGAAATAAATTTCTGTTGTTCTTTTATTCTGTTGTTCTTATGCCACCTAATCTATGATATTCTGTTATAGCAGCCCAAATGGAATAAGACACCCTAATTTATAAAAAAGATAATATTTAGTAGCATGTAATGAGCAATACCTTCCCAGAATTATTATGAAAATTAAACTAATATAATGTATAAAAAAGACATTGTGCAGTATTAACTCACCATAAGCATATCATAAACAGTGAATCTAGTGCAAGATGTATACATAATCAGAGTTCATGTTAACCAGGAAACATCACAATTTTGTTCAAAATGTCTAAGAAGTTGATTACATGGGCATAGTTGAGCATTATTTGATAGAGTCTAAAGAATTTAATAGAAAATCACCTAAAATATTAAACCTTACCACTAATACCAAATAAATGTATTATTTTAAAAATAATTAAAATACAAAAAATAATAGTCTCATTAGGGTGATAAAACCATTACACTATAGTATAACTTTTATATTATACTGTTCTATAACTATACATTGTATTATTTTTTATATTGTATTATTTTCAATAATATTCTTACCAGACAAAATAAAAGCATGCACCATTTTTTAAAAAAGGTATATATCAACAAAATTTCTGAAATCAAACTAGCACTCAATAAATCTTAAAATTTCCTTTTAAGAATAAGAAGTCCAAATATAAACACAAATGCAATATTTGAGCTCTTCAGATTGTCTTTTAGTAATTAAAACTATAAATGTAATATTGATCATTAAAAATACTTACTATCTATTCTACATGTCCTCTTTCTAGTAGATATCAGAAAAGAAAAATTTAAAACCCACTTTAAGGTAATGATCAAGTCTTTGATCTACATTTTAAATAACTTTTGTTATACATAAATAATGAATCATTGAACATTACATTAAAAACTAATGACGTACTATACAGTGGCTAACTGAACATAGTAATAAAAATAAATAAATAAATAAATAAATAAATACCTTTGTTAAAATTACCCAATTAATTCTCAGTTTAAGATCATAAAAGTGAATTTAATGATTTCTTAATTAAATCATTTCTATAAAAAGCTTTATAAACTTCATATTGTCTTGTAAATTTTGGTAGAAATATTTGCTAAGAAAGATAACATTCATTATCTTCTGTTGCTTTTATTCTTCCTAATAATTAAGTTCAAATTTCAAAATATATTTATACAATATAGCTCAATTTTGTTAGCTGGAATTAAAATAAAGCACTAATATAATTTTGGAAATAAATAAAATAAGAAAGATTTCTCTTTTGAAAATTTTTAAATTTTTTCCAAAAAAAAGCACATAAACAATTTGGTTCAAAATTTATTTTATTTATTTGGGAGAGAGAGTGAGCAGGAAGGGGTAGAGGGAGAGAGAGAGAATCATAAACAGACTCTGCACTGAGCATAGAGCTTGACATAGGGCTCAATCTCATGATCCCAAGATCATAACCTGAGCTGAAACCAAGAGTCAGATGCTCATCCAACTGAGCCACCCATGTGGTCCAACCAAAGTATTTCTTAAGCAATCTCTATTGCCGCAAAGAAAATTATATAATATAATGAGACCATTTGTGGACTTTCAAATATGCTTAGTATATCAGGACAACTGAAAGGGTCTCACTCAGAAAATAGCATCAACAGGGAAATAAAATACACTTATTGGTGACTCTTTTAAGAGTATCTTCTAGCAGGATGCTATGAATCAGTAAAGAATTTTTTGCTCATTGTTATAGATCTAAAACTTGAGAAAAATTATATATGTGAGATTATTCACTAGTCATATAAATCATGAATAAATACTAAAGATCAGCAAAGAGTCACTGGAAAAGAAACAATTAAAAAATTAATTCTACTTTTCTTTATATATTATTTATTTATTTTGTAAAACTTACACAGCATTCAAAATGAAGCAAGCAGAATTCCATGGGATTTCCAACTATTATATTTTTTTAATTTATAACTTAATGAGGTTGGCACTTTTACTGTCCCATTTTGCAGGGAGGGAGATGAAACACAAAGTTCAAATAACTTTCCCAAAGTCATGTGGCTTAAATCATTCTGCTATACTACTTTCCTAGTAGACTATTTTTATACTTCTGCTCTTAGGGTTGATACCCTTTTATTTAAGTAAAGGCTTCTGTCTTTATCATATTTGTCCATAATTATGTCAATCATTGCAAACACAATAGATCCGTGACGACAGTAAGTATATGGTTGACCAATAAACACACAAAAAGTCTTCAAAATCATTAGTCATCAAATAAATTCAATTTCAAACAGGGAAATATTATTTCACACCCATGAGCCTGGCTAAAATCAAAACAAATGAGAGTATCAAATGTTGATGGGAATATGGAGCAACTAGACCTCTCATACAAAACTGGTAAGCATGTAAAATATTTCAGCTACATTGGAGGTGTTTGGCAGTTTTCTTATAAAGTTAAGTGTAGGCCAATCTCACAATTTGTCAGTGGTACTATCCCCAGGTCTAATTCCCCAGATCCCATGCTCAACCATAAATAATTGCCTTCTGGGAAAAAAGGAGTCCCTGCACAGTTTCAGCTTCTCCCTCACTTTGTGTTTTTTAGACTGAAATGTTTTAAAGAAAATCCCAGATTTCAGATTATTTTACTGGATATACTTCTGTAAATAACTTTAACAAGTTCCAGTTGCAATCAAGGCGAACATTTTTTAACAAGTTCCAGTTCCAAAATTTCTCTCCCACTGATTCCCCAGTAGATAAAATGCATGTAGCAACTATCTGAGGACTCTAAAAAATGAATGGCAGCTGAAGGAATAAGAGAAGAAATCCAGAACCTGTAGTAAGTTTAACATCTGTTTTTCCACAGCATCTCCTGGCCTGGCCTCAAAGGCATAGTAACACCCCTAGGTATGGAAAGAAAATATTCCAAGAGAAATTTCCTATTTCTGGTCCATGTAGTCAGAAAGGAGGCCTCTATGGGTCACAGACAGTGTGGGAAATCTTGTGGGTTTTTTGTTTGTTGCAGTTCTCTCTTCCCTAGTCTGTAGCTATAATGGAGGGTGATGGCAGCAGTAGATGGGCAGATGCCTAAAATTCTAAGGTAAGGAACCTTTCTCAATGACCAGAAAAGCTGTTCTTTCAAGAATATGGGAGGAGCCGCAGCAACTTCTTCCTAGGAACATCGCTAAAGGCAAGGGAAGCAAGGGCAAAAATGAACTATTGGGACTTCATCAAGATCAAAAGCTTTTGCACAGCAAAGGAAACAGTTAACAAAACCAAAAGACAACTGACAGAATGGGAGAAGATATTTGCAAATGACATATCAGATAAGGGCTAGTATCCAAAATCTGTAAAGGGCTGAGCAAACTCAACCCCCAAAGAACAAATATTCCAATCAAGAAATGAGCAGAGGACATGAACAGACATTTCTGCAAAGAAGACATCCACATGGCCAACAGACACATGAAAAAGTGCTCCATATCACTCGGCATCAGGGAAATACAAATCAAAACCACAATGAGATGCCACCACACACCAGTCAGAATGGCTAAAATTAACAAGTCAGGAAATGACAGATGCTGGCGAGGATGCGGAGAAAGGGGAGCCCTCCTACAGTTTTGGTGGGAATGTAAGCTGGTGTAACCACTCTGGAAAACAGCATGGAGATTCCTCAAAAATTTGAAAATAGAGCTACCCTACGACCCAGCAATTGCACTACTGGGTATTTACCCTAAAGATACAAACGTAGTGATCCGAAGGAGCACATGCACCCAAATGTTGGCAATGTCCACAATAGCCAAACTATGGAAAGAACCTAGATGTCCATCAAGAAATGAATGAATAAAGAAGAGGTGGCATATATATATATATATATATATATATATATATATAATGGAATACTATGCAGCCATCAAAAGAAATGAAATCTTGCCATTTGTGATGACGTGGATGGAACTAGAGGGTATTATGCTTAGCGAAATAAGTCAATCTGAGAAAGACAATTGTCATATGATCTCCCTGATATGAGGAAGTGGAGATGCAACATGGGCGGTTTGGGGGTAGGTAAAGAATAAGTGAAACAAGATGGGATCGGAAGGGAGACAAACCATAAGAGACTCTTAATCTCACAAAACAAACTGAGGGTTGCTCGGGGGAGGGGGATCGGGAGAGGGTGGTGGGGTTATGGACATTGGGGAAGGTATGTGTTATGGTGAGTGCTGTGAAGTATATAAACCTGGTGATTCACAGACTTGTACTCCTGGGGCTAATAATACATTATATGTTTATAAAAAAATTTAAAAATATATATAAAAAAAGAATATGGGAGGAACGTCTTTTGCACTTCTTTCCCCATTCCCACCCCCCGCACCCTAGCCTCCCTCTCTCTATCTCTTCCTCCTCTCCTCTCCTCTCCTCTCTTCTTCTCTTTTTGTCTGATCTTTTCTCCTCTCCTTACTACTTAACCCCCAAAACAAGTATAGTCACACCAACGGCATTAAAAAAAAGGAAATTACAACCCATGATTTCCAGCTGAGGAAAAAAGAAAAGTGTTGGGGAAATTATAGAAAGCTGCAAGTTCAAGGAAGTGATTCCATAAAGTTGTGCTTGAGCCACTGGGCTCACCACTAAGTTGAGTGTGCATGGATCTGGGCTTCCTGAAACAAACACCAGTGATATTCTCCATGGTACTAAACAAGAGCTAGAGTCACACAACATGATATTAAAATGTTAAGATAGAATCTGAAATAACCTGACATACAAGTACAGGAAAATTTTAACCTCTCATATTTAACCTAGTCAACAGTTGCGAAACATAAGATGGCACCAATATTGGTGCCAATATCTGCCAATATCAGACAAAAAGTGTTAAAGAAGCCAGTCTCAAAAGGTTACAAGCTGTATGATTCTATTTGTATGACATTCTGTAAAAGTTAAAACCATGAAGATAGAGAACACATCTGTTGTTGCCAGGGATTAAAGAGAGAAGAAGTGTTTGATAACAAATAGGCAACGCGAAGAGGGTTTTGGAACAATGGAACCATTTTTTTATCCTGAATATTGTAGTGATTACACAAATCTATATATGTGAGGAAAGTTACAGAACTGTATACCAAAAAAATAAAATAAAAAGTATGTGTGTAAATTTTCAAGTAATTTTTAAAAAATAAAACATACATGTAACTTATGACCCAACAATTCTACTCATAGGTATTCTCAAGTAATTGAAAACAAATGTTTACAAAAAGCTGGTACTTAATTGTCTTATTCATAGTCACCAGAAATGAAACATCCCAAACACTCTATAATAGAATGAATAAATAAACTGTGATATTTTTATATAATGAAATATTGCTCAGAAATAAGAAGGACCAGCATAAATGAATCTCCAGAACATTATTTTGAGTAAAAGGAAAGAGATGCAAAACAGAACTTATGCATAGTATATGATTTCATTTATAAGAAGTCCAGAAATAAGAAAACAAAAAAAGTGTGTGTGTGTGTGTGTGTGTAGTGTGATATCAGAAATCAAAACATTGATTGCCTATGGACATGGTCAGGGAGGATTCTGGAATTAGTTTAAAAAGAACATGGAAGGAACTTCAGGAAATGATAGATATATTTTATGTCTTGTTTGAATAAACATAACAAGGGGGTATATAATTGTCAAAACCCATCAAATAGTACATTGAAGTATACTTCAATTTAAAACAAAACAAAACAAAACAAAGAAAAAATCTATACAAATTTGAAATTAAACTGGGGGTTCCAGCTATAACTACTTCATTCCCACAATGACTACAGACATAAAATGGAGCACATGTGGGAGAATGTGGATTAAAAAGTCAGCATTAGACATGATTTCCTTGATGAGTTATTCTTTCCCTAAATGTAGTTTATTAAAATAACATTAACCTTAATTAATTTCAACATCTTACACAACTAGTAGCTGAATTATTAGATGAAGGACATCTAAGAGTACCTTCTAAATTATATCTCAGACAAAGTCACCATATTGGCTCTAAGAGGGCAATCCCATATGGATTCTAAACAAAATATTGCCTTCTCTTTTTTCCTCTCTCTCCTACACTTAACGGTTTAAAAAGCTTACATCCTTAGGCATGCAATTTTAATTTCCTTTATATTAACCACAGCTTTCCAAGGTACTTCCAATTCCTTGGGTCATAAAGGAAATGAAAAGTATTTGAAAATAATCAATCTTTGTAATGTCAGTACCTCCAGTAAATGGGCACCTGCCTGGTTAGTACCACCAACCTGCTCCCCTTCCAATAGTTTTAACTCACCAACACACCATTGTTGTGTCAATGGAGTGAATGCAGACCCTGGCAACCCTGGCAATCACCCTTTCCTTATCATCCATCAGAAATCCTTCTTACCTGTGGAAAGTTCTGGTGAGAGAAATACGTGTGGAGAAGAAAAGTCAGGGAAAAGCAAAAATAAGAGTTAAAGAAAAACACTAATTTCACAAATGAATATGACATACGTCTTCAGGGGGAAAAAATGTAGTTAAAAAGTAGCAGCCCATGTGCCATGACTTCCCCATTCTGCATTTAAGGCAGTTGTCATTAATGCCTCCTAGTGTTAGTTCTGGCTGAACCTGGAGAGAACCTCAGAATCATCCCTATCTCATAATGTTTGGAAAACACTACCAACTGGTCAAAATTAGTATGCAAAGAAAAAACTATTTGCTATTCCTTGCAAATTTTATGTTAGCTTTACAAGAAGTATTTCTGAAAGTTATTGAATACTGGTATTGCTATTGAGGGGAATTCTGGAAGACATGTAAAGAGCGGGGACTCACGTATCTGGGCTATGTCAGAAATGATTTCTTTCTACAAAGACCAGGTCAGAATCATATAAAACTTTAGAGTGCTGCCATGAAAGGAATTCCCAAAATGTTCCTTATCATCGTGAAACCACTCCCCATCTTCCACCCCACAACCACATCACAAATCTCATCTTTCTTCCTCGAGGATTTCCAATCCCATATTATTCCAGTCAATACAATAAGTAATGTGGTCTCTAAAACTCCAAATGTAAGCATTAATGAAATTGTTCATGTGAAAGCAAACTTCTGCTTGTTCCCTGTTGCCCATGGAGACATTCTCACTATCATTAATGAAAGCCTTATATGTAATCAAAGAACAATGAGCATCCTTAGATCTGAAGAGCTTAAAATAAAGACTTTGGCTCCATTAAGCCAACATTTAAAATGATGCCTCTTCTTCTAGTTCTGCAAACAAAATATCCACAAGGACTTGTGTGTTTAGGTGCCTTAGGAAAATTCAAACTGATATTATTTGTAAATGTTCAAAGACTCACGTTTTAAGAAATCATAAAAGATATCAACTGGATACAGGGTGAGAAAGCAAAGCTTCAATGAAAGATACACAATCTTTTTTCTTTAGATTTTCTTTGGAAAATCTAATTTCCAAACTACCACAAATCCTTCATGCAGTGTTTTCATCTCAAATACACCAAGAAATTAAAGATTATTTGACTTGCTGCAATTAAACAAAAGCACAGCCATTATGGAGACATCGCTTTTCATGCACGTAGTCTGGTTTTAAAGATGTGTTTATTTTGTTTTGTTTTTAAAGCAAAGGCATTATCTGCTCAATTGCCCAGCAAGAAGGTTTTATAAATTTCTCTCAAGTTTCCATAGAAATGCATTGATTAGAGCATAATTTCTGTTAATATTTTCTTCTTCTTCAGACTCCTCTGCTCGCGTAAACTAACAGTGCACCTGCCCCTTGCAGTTGTTTTCATCTTTTGTTTGGCTCAGTAGGTTACCTAACTGGTGGATTTTATTGAGTTAAATCAAGCTGTCACTTCATCTGCCTGAAGGATGACTCAAATACTACACATAATAATAAAAGAAAAGTAGGATAAAATAATCTTGTCAAGCCAGAAAAACTGATTGCTTGAAGTTGTAGCCTTCAATCAATACACTAATTCCACAATTTATACCTTTTTCAATTGAAGAGGAAAGAAACCCTGATATGGTATTTCTTGGCTCACTGACCAACTTTGACCTTCTATCTGTGTGAATGTAGGATTAACAAGGGCTTCTGCTTAGTGAAATCATCTATGAAAATAAGAAACAAATGTGGGCATCTGTGGCTCCAAGTAACTATTAATTTCAGAAATGCAAGGAGCACACGGTGTTTTTACAGTGTGACTACTAAAATGAAGATTTTATTTAGCTCGAGGTAGATGGTCTTTCCTATTAGAAATAATCTGAAGCTAGAGTTTGTTGCCCAAAACACTGTAGAATCTGGCCTGTTGTAATCCCCCAAAGATTTTTTTCTTCCTGTTTGATCTATTCACTATTAGCTTATGCAAAAGAATAGGTAACTAAGCAATACAACCACGCTTTCTTTCAAATTGTGTACTTGTCTGGCTTCTTATAAAATCTGTTATCTATGATAAAATAGAGTAACACCCTTCTATTGAGCTAGAGCTATGATTTCTTGTAGGGTTTAATAAACTATTTTTTTCCACCGGTTATTATTTTTTTCTAAATAATCTATCATTTTCAAAAGCTTAGGTTTTTTGTAAATTGTAATTAATTTGCATACCTTTTAAAATCAATAAAAACACTTCATTTCAAAATTCTGGCCTCTCTTTGGCTGTCAATTTTCTGCTTTCCTTTCATAATTCCTCCCCTGCAGGCACCAACCAGGAAATAAAATTCTTTGTTTAGCAAGCCTTTTATATTGCACTAGGCCACCTGCTTACCTTGAATTGTGGCATGTAATCAAACAGGGTCCCCCAAACTAGTACTTTTTCTCCTAGCCCATATCTTAAATGTGTGTGTGTGTGTCTATGTATGTCTTGTACACTACAAAAACTATACATTGGGTCACTAAAATGTTGGTCAAAAGCATTTTCAGATACAAAAACTAAAATGTAATTGTCTAAATACTTTTGGCTTTCAATGAGTCATCTTTTCATGACCAAGCAGAAATATTTTCATTAATATGAGAGCTATAACTTTTATACATATAATAGGTACATCACATATATATAAACTTTATATGCATGTAAGTATCTGAAATAAACTCCTTTAAACCCTAGCTGTCATGGAAATGCAAGACTACCTTTGTCCTTCTGATATGTTTCATCATATCTTACTGCCAACTTACTGCCAAGTTTAAATCTTAAGCCCAGATTTAAACTTTTGAAAAAACTGCATATGACCATTCTGTCATATGAACTATCAGAAGGGGCTAAGTCCACTGAATGAAGTAGAACACAGATCTCCAAATGCCGCCAGCCCCGAAGAGCAGTAAGTTACAGTTCGAGGCAGGTGAACAAAAAGCTGGGGTTGTCTTCTTCACAGCAAACAGGAAAATACTTGCCTGACCCAGAGCAAATCCCTCAAACCAGACCGTGGCTTCCTACTTCTGTGCCCTTTGATTTTGTTACAAGAGGGGAAAAGAAGGAAAAAGAAGACAAAGGGAAAAAATTAAATTCTAAGTGCTTCTCCTCCCTATAGCCACCCACACACACATACGCACACACACACCGCAAGTGCACACACATACACACACACACACTACTCTGTCTTACCTCCAGTAAGGATAAAGCCAAATTATCTCTTCGAAATGCTTACATTTACACATACAGAAACATACGTTCATTTCTAAATGGTGAAGAAGCACATTCAAACCAGTACCAAAATTATCTAACAAGTAAGTTTCAGGATGCAATTAAAGGTCACCGATGGCTTCCTGTTTGCACAGTCCAATAGGCTTGACTCACTCTTTATTTTCTATAATATTTCATTCATTTGACTAATCTTTTCCTCATGAAAATATTTTCTCTCTTTTTTAAAACTCTCTTTTATGCTCTCCCACCTTTTCTGAGGTTTTTTATTCCCTTCTTCCTTTCCCCTACTTTGAACATTTCACAAGGTTTGACCCAGAGACCTATTTTTATATTAATATATATTCTCCTCCCTTAAAGGATTCATTTATTCTAAAGGATTCCATCTTCTGACTGAACTGTGGACAGCAGTCCATCTAGGGTTCAAGCTTTGGTTCCTAAGAGTCATGGAGAGGTCAGGAATTAAGGACAGGGTCAGCCAAGCAGACAGTCTGGAACCAAGTAAAGTACAGAAGTCAGCAGTCAAAGGCCAATTGGAAGATCAAGGCTGAGTGAAAAGAAAAGAAAGGGATCATGCCTCAGTCAGATGTCAAGCTAGTAGGATGGGCTTTAAACCGAGACAAGAAGCAGAGTTGCCTAGTCTCATATACCAGACACCTCAAAGACGGAAATCCTGCCTTTTCCACCCTTTATGCCATCCAGAAACCAGTGACTGGCTTTCCCAGAGAATCAACACCCAAAATCTGAATATCCTTGCTATTGTCTTTAAGTCATCTGAAACAATGAAAAGATCTCAAGAATTTACTCCTCTATACAAATATCTCCCAGATGTCTATCTCTTAGCTCTCTCATATTTTCAAAAGCCAGCTCTCCCTAGAGTTCTGCTGTCACCTCAATTTGACAAAAGCTAATCATCTCTTCACTTGAGTTCTCTATTCATTGATTTATTTAACAAAGTGTACCAAAATGTACTACACTGTGGTAAGCAGTATCCTGAAAAACAGCAGAGAACAAAAGTGACAAACTCTCCTCCCTTGTGGAGAGTGCTTCCTAGGGGTTGGGGTAAACAGATGATAAACCAAATTAATAGGGAAATAACATAATTTCGTCCATTAGAATATGATGTATAAACAAGACTGTGGATATGGCATCGAGATAGATAAATAGATCAGTGAAATAGAATAGAGATCCTAGAAATAGATCCACACATATACAGACTAATTTCTTACAATAACAAAAAAAGCAATTTATTGGAAAGATAATTGTGTTTTCAACAAATGGAACTGGAATAATTGATATTCATGTCAAAAAAAGGAACTTTAATCTGTACTTCATGTCATGTATAAAAGTTAACTTAAAAAGAATAATAGAACCTAAATGTAAGCCCTAAAACTACAAAATTTCTGAAAGAATATATAGGAAAAAATCTTCGTGACTTTGACTTAAGCAAAGACTTAATAGATATAACACCTAAAGTGGACTCTTAAAAGAGAAATAAATTAGGTCATCAAAATTAAATATCTCTGCTTTTCAAAAAATACTATTAAAATACTGAAAATATAGGCCATAAATTGGAGATAATATTTGCAAATGATGTAGCTGATAAAAAATACTTTTATCTAAAATAGTTTTTTTTTTAAAAACTCTCAAAACTCTGGGGTGCCTGGGTGGTTCAGTGGGTTAAAGCCTCTGTCTTCCACTCAGGTCATGATCCCAGGGTCTTGGATCAAGGACCACACCGAGCTCTCCCTGAGAGAGAGGGCGGGAAGCCCGCTTCTCCCTCTCTCTCTGCCTGCCTCTCTGCCTACTTGTGATTTCTGTATGTCAAATAAATAAATAAATAAATAACTCTCAAAACTCAATAGAAAGAAAATAGCCAAATAAAAAAATAAACAAAAGATTTTACTTTTTTTTTTAAAGATTTTATTTATTTGTCAGAAAGAGAACACAAGCAGGGGGAACAGCAAAGAGAGGGAGAAACAGGCTCCTTACCAAGCAAAGAGCCTGATGAGGGGCTCGATCACATGTCTCTGGGATCATGACCTGACCGAAGGCAGATGCCCAACCAACTGAGTCACCCAGGCTTTCCAAAAATGGGCAAAAGATTTTAAAGACACTTCACCAAAGATACAGGGGTGATAAATAAGCACACAAAAAGATGTTATTAGTTATTAGTTATTAGTTATTAGTTATTAGTCATTAGTAAAATGCCAATTAAAATCACTCTGATATACTACCACACACTTATTAGAATGACTAAAATTAGATGCCCACACCAAATGTTAGTGAGAATGTGGAGGAACTGAAATTCACATATGCTGTGTGGATAGGTAAATTAGTAAAACAATTTGGAAAACAAGTTAGAGGTTTTTCAAAATGTAAAATAGCCATCTATCTTATGACTGGCCATCCCACTCCTGGATATTTACCCAAAAGAGATGGATGACTATGTCCATACAAAGACTTGCACAAGTATCTTCACAGCAGCTCCTCTATCAGTACCAAAAATTGGATACAACTCAAATGTCCATCAATGGATAATGGAAAAACAAGCCATAGTATATTTGTAGAATAAATTAGTACTCAGAAAAAAAGGACTAGGCAACTGATCCACAGAACAATATGGATGAATCTCAGTTATATTGGATAAAAGAATTAAGTACATACCATATTATTCCATATATAAAATTCTAGAAAATTCAAACAGGCTGTAGTGACAGCAGATCAGTGAATGCCAGGAAAACGGGGGTAAAGGGTGGAAGGGCAGGAAGGATGGGATACAAGAAGGAGCAGATAGCAACTTTAAGGGAAATGAATGTCTTCATTATCTTGATTGTAGTGACTGCTTCATGGGTGTACGCATAGGTCAAAAATTATCAAATGGGACACTTCAAATAGGCACAGATTATTGCATATAAATTATAATACCTAAACATATCAAGAACACAAAGCTTCCCTGACCTCAAATCAATACTGATGTTGAAACTAGAAATAAATACGATAACTAGAGAATAATTAAAACAGATACTACATATGTAAAGTGAAACATATGCTTCACTTTAATATAAATCATTAAGTTACATGGTATCACTCTTTAAATGACTTTTTAAATGATTTTTGAGATAAAGTTTGCAGAGACAGGAATATAAGTAAATATTTAATTCAGGAGATTAATGCAATAATCTAAGTGTAATCTAATTGTTGTCTGCATCAGGATTGTAGACATGTGGATATATTTTGGAAACAGAGTCAACAGTTTGCTCAAGGATTAGTTATGTGATCTAAGAAAGAAAGAAAGGACTCAAGAATGACTCTAACATTTTTGGCCTTATCAACTAAAAGAATAGATAAGCTTGTTAAATGAGAGTAAATAGTAAGTCCAAATGCTGAGCCCTAGGACACATATCAACAGTCTGAAAAGAGGAGGAGAACCAATAAGGGAGACAGAGGAGTCGTTGCAAATAGGGTAGGAGGAAAATCAGGAGAGAATGGGTTCCTGGAAGAAAAGTGAAGAATGTGTTATAAGAAAGAAGAAACAAGAAAGGGGCAACAGGTCACAGGAAGATAGAAAAGATGAGATGAGGACTAAGACTTGGCCAACCTGCATCCGCAAGCAGCACTTACTGCTTTACCAGGTTGGAATGCATGGAGACAGGACCCATCTTAAACCTGTATTTAGCACTTCTGTGCCAGATGCTGTGCCATGTCCTGGAGAATACAAAAAGTATACAGCAGCAGAAGTCCTAGAAATTGTATATTGGAGCTTGCGATGTGTGGGAAAAGAGCAAAGACAAGGGATACAGAGCGGCCCTAGATCTCAAAATGCACAAAAATGCTTAAAAATAATAAAGGAGAGAGAGGAACGACTCAAAAGCAGGTCCAAATTCAAGAAGGAAAAGCACGCACACAAAATTGGCAGATTCAGAGAGAGCACATTTCTTAGAACAGGGGAACGTGACAGGGATGCCCCAGAAAGGGAGGCAGAATCCTACTCATTCATTCACTCATAAAATGCTTCGAAGCACATGGTAAACTAGGTTCTGTGAAGTAGGCATGCAGATATGTGGCTGGGTTCTGTCGTATCATATCATATCCACATACTAGCTGTTTCATATTTTCTTCTTTTGTTCTTTAAAATGGTAGACTTTTTAAAACTTTGTGTCATTGACATAAGTGAAAACCAGGAACACTTGCCAGTATATAACTACAAATTCAAACATTGCATACCAGAAAGTAAGTTCCTCAGTGAAAAGCATAGAACTATTTATGACCAACTGTTAATTAGAGACTATTAACTGTGATGCCACTTATTTTGGCACAACATGAGATAGTCTCTGTCAATAAGATTCTTTGTTTTTTTACTCCGTATCAAGAAATCCCAAATCCTGTGGGTATATGGAAGACAAGTTCAAAAGATACTTACCTTCCTTCAGTGAAACGTGAACTGCTGGGGCACCTCGGTGTCTCAGCTGGTTAAACGTCTGCCTTCGGCCCAGGTCATGATCTCAGGGTTCCTGGATCCAGCCCTGAAACTGGACTCCCTGCTCAGTGTCCCCGCCACCTCCTCCCCTCCCACCCTATCCCTATTCCTGCTCATGCTCTCTCTCTCTCTCTCAAATAAATAAATTTTTTAAATCTTTAAAAAAAAAAAAGAAATGTAAAATACTGAGAATTAATTTCCTTTTTTTTTTTTTAGATTTTATTTATTTTTTTGACAGACAGAGATCACAAGTAGGCAGAGAGACAGGCAGAGAGAGAGGAAGGGAAGCAGGCTCCCTGCTGAGCAGAGAGCCCGATGCGGGGCTGGATCCCAGGACCCCGGGACCATGACCTGAGCCGAAGGCAGAGGCTTTAACCCACTGAGCCACCCAGGCGCCCCCCCTGAGAATTAATTTCCAACCAAATTAGCATTGCTCAATAAACTAAAGGCTATCTAAAATGACCTCCAGAATTTATTCTTCTTTGAAAATGTTACATATTTTAGAACTTCCCAAATTGTGATGGGAAAGGGCTTCTTATCCATTCACAGCTGTCATTTCATTTGAAAAAATACTACATTGAGCTTTTATCAAGTCTTTCAAAATATTTCCAGTGAGTATTCCAGATGGCTATATAGTCAGGATGTTAAGATGATCAAAAAGTTTCAGTGTTTGTTCGTTGGCTGAATGGAAAAAGGGCTCACTTCTAGGACTCATTTCCATCTGGATGCATAATGTCTAAACACAGTAATAAAAATGTCTATCATTTATTTTCTGCTAACATGAATCAGACACTCTTTTTATTTTAGTAGTAGTAGTAGTAGTAGTAGTAGTAGTGAGAATTGTTATTTTCACAATAACTGTATAGAGTGGATATTACTATCATCCCCATTTTGGAGTTAAAATGAATTGGTTTCACAGGAGTGAAGTGATTTGCCCAAGATAATACGGGTAGTAAATTGTAGAACTTTGACTTGAACAAAGATCTGCTTCCAGAATGTTTCTTGAGCCCCAGCTCTGCTGTATGGGAATTGGAGGCCACAGCACTTCCAGGCTTCTGACTGCAGACTTTAAGTACCTGATCTTGGCTATGTATCATGCCCTCCTCCTTAGGCACTTGGGCACTCTGGCCCTCTAGAACATTCCTGGGGATTATCACCTGTACAGGCTCAGCCCACCCAGAAATCTCAAGTGTAGCCTAAGCAAGTGAAGTCTCATGGGAAGGGTGTGATGGAAAGAGGTTGCCATCAGTACTAAGGATCTGTACTTTCCTTGCAAGGAAAAGAAAAAGAAACCACTACAGCAGCTGCCTGCCAAGACCCATTCCCTCACAACACTCCTTTTCTTCTGTTCCATTTTCCACATTTCCTCTTCTCCCAAGAGCCTCCCCAAATCAAGTCTGCCTTTGCTTCTAGCCATCTCCACCTCTTTTCCCAATCTTAAACTAACTTAAAGAATCACCAGTCTTGCAGGGCCTTAAATAGTATATAAGCCTATCATATTTGGGCAACAATACACCAAGAGAAGCTGTCTCTCAAAGTAAGCCACATATTTGTGGATTGAAGAAATACAGTAACCTTTAATACATTATTAAGGAATAATTAATAATCCTTAGTGATAGATTATAGAAGATAGGAGTGCTAGCTTATAGACTATAGACAGCTATGAATGGATTAGAAGTCTTTAGTGATAGATTGCAAAAAAGAAATACAGACAAAAAGACATGGGAAAACCATCCAAGAAGGTGTCCTAGGGTTGAGCTGATTTGGGAATAGGTAGGGCCAGTATACTGGCATGCATGCTTAAACATGGTTTAAATAACAACATTAACATCTGTATTCTAAGATTTTGTCCCCAAAGCTCTAGAATAGTGTCCCATCTGTTTTATTTTCAAAAATTAAAAAAAAAAAAAAAAGCCTTTAACTTTCCAAGACTTGATTCATTTAGCTAATGCTGTAGCTTGTTCTTGCCTTGTGATGTTATGACGTCTTGGCTTATATGCAAAGAGTAGATCCACAGTTAGTGTGAGCAAAAACTCTAATCCAGAGCCCTCTCTGCTTAACCCAATTCTAGTCTTGTGATTTTAATAAAACTTTCTTTGGGAAACTTTATTCTTGAGGTTGGTGATATGTATGCTATAACACAAATCTAACATGAAGTACAAATTTGAAAATCAACAATCACAGATTAAATGCTTTGTATCTATACCATACACATTAATTAAGAGTCTGGGGGCACCTGAGTGGCTCAATTGGGTAAGCATCTGACTTTTCGGCTCAGGTTGTGATCTCAGGATCGTGAGATGGAGCCCGACATTGGGCTCCGTGCTCTGCGCAGAGGCTGCTTGAGTCTCTCTCTCCCTCTCCCTCTGCCCCTCCCCTTCCTGCTTCCTGTCTCTCCAAAATAAATTAAAAAGTCTTTTAAAATTTTTTTAAATTAAAAAAAAAAGAGTCCGAAAGCCTGTTGTCAGTATTCAGTTAGCTGCAGTTTTTTGTTAACAGATTCATCAAGATAGAATTCACATTCTATACAATTCACCCATTTAAAGTATATGGTTTTCAGGTTATTCACACAGATGTGCAACCATCGCCACAATCCATTGTAGAATATTTTCATCATCTCAAAAAGAAAAGCGTACCTTTTAGCAATCACTTCCCAGTTGGCCTATAAGCCACTTTCTGTCTTTACATATTTGCCTCTCCTGGACTCTCATGCTAAGCATTCTTACCACAAGGGAAAAAAAAACAAGCAAGGGGACCGAAGAAATCTCTTGGAGGTGATGGATGTGTTTATTATATTGTTTGTGGTGACAGTATCATGAGTATATGCATAAAATCCAAACTCAAAATATATACATTAATGTATATATATTAAATATGTGTAACTCTTTGCATATTAAATATACCTTAATAAAGTTGTAAAAGTAAATAAATATGGCTTTTAATTAAAAAAATAAAGACTTTGTAACTATTGAAAATTAAAGGGCGTTAAGAACCATAAAACCTACCAGTAATGTGTGATCAATAAATCAATATCCTTTCTATAAAGGATATTATTACAACATTAGGCCACAATTTGAATAAGGTCTGCTGATTAGATAATGACATTATATCATTGTAAAATACTAAAATTGTGTGTGTGTCCACATTTGGATTCTTAGGTAAAGGACTAGAACTTTCCTTGTTGTAGCTATTGGACCAAAATTTGATTTATCGATTAATAATTTTATTTTTTAGAAGGACTGTGTAAATGTCATCCTTTCTCTTATTATGTGTAATAGTTACCTATTGCTATAAAACAAGTTACCTTAAAACTTGGTAGCTTAAGACAAGAAACATTTTATTTATTTATTTTAATTTTTTAAAAGATTTTATTTTATTTATTTGACAGAGATCACAAGTAGGCAGAGAGAAAGAGGAGGAAGCAGTCTCCCCGCTGAGCAGAGAGCCTGATTCGGGGCTCAATCCCAGGACCCTGGGATCATGACCTGAGCCGAAAACGAAGGCAGAGGCCTCAACCCACTGAGCCACCCAGGCGCCCCAAGAAACATTTTAAATCTGAGTTTTTCAGGCCTACGTGTTAAAGAACAGCTGAACTGATGGTTCTGCCTTGAAGCCCTTCATTTTGTAGGGATCAACATAATGGTGATTTGGGACTTGGGCTGGAGAATCATTCTCCAAGGTAGTCCATTCACATGAGCTGAAAAGTTGGTTCTAATTGATGGTGGGAAATATAGTCACTCACCAGGTGGGCCTCTCCACAGGACTACTCCATTGCTCCCACAAGTTTGCTGCCCTCCTCCAAAGTGAATGATCCAAGACAGAGAGGAACTCTATCCTTTCAATGACCTAGCCTCAGAAGTCACTTGGCATTCCTTCCACTTCTTATTCACTAGAAGCCAGTCCCTAAATCTGTCCTTTTTCCAATTGAGCAAGAGGCAAATGACATATTATGCAGAGGCCCATTAAACAGATTAACTTGATTGGAAAACTAATTACTTCACACATGGGCTCCACCTTTTGAAGTAGGCAGTGGTGGTCGAAGAAGTGGTGGACATACTTTAAAATCACTGCATGATCTATTTAACTTCCAAGCTGAAATACTTTATTTGAACAATCAAAAAATCATGATACTAAGTATAGTTCCATTCCTCAAAGAATTTATATATAACTCAAATGGCTCTAAGCATACTTATTTGGATTATGGACAAAATGACAAATTTTATGGAAGATGCATAAGAAGGTGTTTGCAGGATTCTAAATATAAAGTGACCAGGATTTGCAGATGGTTTGGGGATGAAAATGAAGCAGAAAAAAAAACATCCTTGCAAAATACTCTGCACAAAAATCACCAAACCTCACTGGCTTTTGAGGCTTTTCCACCCCAAACTCACCTTTGTATAATTCATCTAATCATTCCACCACCACCTATCACATTTTATAGTTGAATTTTAATTACGTACATAATTATTTCCTTGTGTATCAATTAGCCTTTGCTGTTAGCTTAGTGAAATAAAACAAAAACAATTTATTATTTCTCATGTTTCTGTGGGGGTCTTGGCAATTCTGGTCTAGGGTAGTTAAGCTGAGGGCTGGGTGGTCTAGCTTAGCTTCACTCAAATGTCTGGGGCTGTGGCCATGATGGCCAAAGTGGCTGAGCCTCTCTCTGCATGATGTTTGAATGAAGAGAATGAAGTGCTTGAGCTGCTCTCTCTCTCTCTCTCTCTCACGCTCTCTCTGGTCTCTCACCTAGAATAGCCCATGCTTCTTCACTTGGAATTCTCAGGGTTCCCAGAAGGGAGAAAGAATAAGCCTCTACAATGGGGTTCTCCAGGAAAACTGAATCAATAAGATATATAGAGATACACATATGAGAAGATTTTAATTATAGGAATTGATTTATGTGGTTACAGAGAGGGAGAAGTGCCACAGTTTGCCATCTGTAAAATGGAGAATCAGGAAAGCTAGGAGTATAACTCAGTCTGCATCTACAGGCCTGAGAACCAAAAACAGGAGAGGATGGCTGTCTCTGCTCAAGGAGAGTCTTCTTTATTGTTCAGTTAAGGCCATCAAGGGTTTGGATGATGCCCACCCACATTGAAGAATGCCAAGTCTTCTGCCAATTCAAATGCTAATCTCTTCTGAAAACACCCTCACAGACACACCCAGAAATAATGTTTAACAAGATCAGTAGACATCCCTTAGCCCAATCAAGTGGCCCACTAAACAGCCAATTGTCATAGGCCCCAACATACAAAGACTTTTCAAACTTCTGCTTGAGTTACGTTTACTAAGCTTCCTTTGTCCAAAGCAAGCTACAAGGGCAAGTCCAGATTAAATTGGTGAAGAAATAAAGTTCACTGATTGAAGGGACCAGCAACGTCACGTCATAAAACCATCTCCAATAGGAACAGGAGGAGTTTTTAATTATCTACTATAAATTGTTTCTGCCTTAGTGATTATTGCAATTTTCTAATCTTCTATTGAACATTTTCCTTACTAAACTTTAACACTCTGGACTTAAGAGAATACTACAAGCTACCAACATGTGCCTGAAATACAATGAGTGAGCATTCGAGAAATGTTCTCTGACTTGATAACTCCCATAATTTTGCTCCAAGTTTTCTATGAGGATGCAAATGTATCCTTTTCTTTTTTTTTTTTTTTTAAAGATTTTATTTATTTATTTGACAGAGAGAAATCACAAGTAGGCAGAGAAGCAGGCAGAGAGAGAGAAGGAAGCAGGCTCCCTGCTGAGCAGAAAGCCCGATGTGGGGCTCGAACCCAGGACCTGGGATCATGACCTGAGCCGAAGGCAGCGGCCTAATCCACTGAGCCACCCAGGCGCCCCAAATGTATCCTTTTCTAATAGCACCCTTAATATATACCTTTTCTAGGGGCACCTGGGTGGCTCAGTCAGTTAAGCATCTGATTCTTCGTTTGGGCTCAGGTCATGATCTTAGATTGAGCCCGGTGTTGGGTTCCACTCTCAGTGGGGAGTCTGAGATTTTCTCTCCCTCTGCCCCTCCCCCCTCAAATAAACAAATAAAATCATAAAATCATATATATATGTATGATTATGTATGTATGTGTATGTGTATATATATATGTGTGTGTATATATGCATGTATGATATAGAAGATATATATATATATATATATATATATATAAGATATATATATCTTCTATATCATACACCAAGCAGACAGGTGAGCAAGAAATGGATTTACTTGGTTATTTTCCATCACGTGATCCATACTTCTTGGCTTCATTTACCTACTTGAATTAATCAGCCCTCAAGTTTCCTACCTTTGAGGATTTAATGAATAACATGTATGTCCATTTTTCACTTTCTTGATGATGTGGTAATACTGGCAAGCACATAGGCACACTAGCTATTTAAATGCTTTATAGCTTATTAATGAGGTTGTACTGCATTCCATTTAAGATTTTAATTGTGTTATTTTTCCTTTTTGCTTCCAGCTTGTTTTGGCGAATAAAATTACCCACAGCTGCTTCAGATTGGTCATTCCTTCTGGGAGGAAAACCATATGGAATACTTAGAGCAGGTGCTTGGTACTTGACCAGCTT
Source organism: Enhydra lutris kenyoni (assembly GCF_002288905.1). NCBI lineage: Eukaryota > Metazoa > Chordata > Mammalia > Carnivora > Mustelidae > Enhydra > Enhydra lutris. The sequence goes on from NW_019154085.1 coordinate 54,057,190, forward strand.
CTTCCATTTAAACAAGCTTGACTGTCGCACCTGACGTTGGGGCGCCAACCTATAGATGTGTTTGCAAGAATTGGAAAATTGCCTCTCTTATATTACAAGAACTGGTGGACGATGGTTTAAAAAAAAAAAAGAAAAGAAAGAAACTTTGATTCCATATAAGAATTTTCTCAGTCAATGTGAGACCACAGTGCAGTAAATTTGGAAACATTGATAGTATCTAAACTGGCAACTGTGTATGGGGAGAAAACAACACTCGGGTCCCTCAGCCCTCACATTACCATAATGCCGGGCACGTTAGTCTGTCAACCAAAGGGCAAGGACAGAATTGTTATTGTCCAGGAAAGCCTGCAGTAATGGATTTTTACACCCTTGAAAGAAGCACTTGGAAGAACTGGAGATTATCCAGAGAAAGGCAATTAGGGAAAAAAAAATGCTGGGGGTTTTCTGAGGAGTTACGGCTTCTTAACCTAGAGGGGAAAGTGAGTCTGAGAGGTTTCTATATTAATGAATTGAAATTATGAAAAAAAAAAAGTGTTGAGTGCTGTTTTCTGACTCTATGCAGCACTGCCCTAAAAATAATAATAATAATAATAATAATCTTGACAGGCAACAATAAATATATCAGTGAAACATAATACAAAAAATCCTGACTCTAATTATTGTTAATCAGTGAACAGTACCAAAACCACTTAGAAAGCCTCAAAGACTAAAAGAAAACAGAACAAAACAAAAAACAAGTTGAGTTTTATAGTATATAGTTCTGCCTCAAGGACAGTGGCTGGACTCTATTTCTTCATTTACTAATCAAAATAATAGGTTGTGGAGCCTCTACCATATGTCAGACACTGCCTGTGAGCACAGAAGAGAGGCGTGGTCTCATTCCCAGGCTTCTCCCTGGAGCACAGATGTCTTACACACCTCAGGTTTGTGCTCTGCACCCAGGGATCTCTAATCTCCTCTGGGTCAAACATTTCTCTGACTTCTTGGCTAGAATAAAATTACAGGCATATGTGCATTAATGATCAAATGACAAGGAGGCAGAGAAGGAGGCAAAGCACTGGCATGTGGGCGTGTTTGAGGACAATAGCTGGTCTTTATTTTCTTCTCCTTGAAATACTAATGAACCAGAATAGACTACCTTCTATCTTTGGCTGCTTTTCTATTTCAATTAATTTAAAACCCTGAGCTTTGGAGATCAAAACTGCTGATATCTTGCCCAGGGAGATCATTTGGCTTCTAACTCTGGCCAGCAGACCCATAGGTACTGCTGGTCACAAGCAAGAGTGAGAGAGAATTAATGAGCTCAGGCACAGCCATAACCTTTCATTTGGCCCAAATTTCACAGCAGAAATATAGGCCAAAATATGAGAATGTTGATAACAGACGATTAGGATTACATGAATCTATGAATCCAAAAACACATCATGCCTTCTGTTAAATGAGTAGAATCCCCCCCCCTTTTTTAATCCATGCACACCAAAGAAGCACTCATATCAATATTTCAGTAATTTTTCCCAAGCTTTTGATAAGGAGCCAAATTTTAGCAAACTTTTTTTGACTCATCCAAAATTCTAATATGATTAGTATATTATTATAGAATATAATATAAAATGTTAGTGAAAATATTTTCAAGAGGTTGAGGCTTATCCTTTCAAGAACAGTGAAATGTGGACATACTACAAACATTTTCTTCAGGAATATCAATACCTTTCTTCAAAATATTATGTAAGAAAAGGTATCTCTGACTTTCAAATGAAGACAGATAATTTTATTTTAATTCAACTAGTGTTGATCAGATGTTTACCAGGTGACTACAGGAAATCAGTGAGTCAGTGGTTATGAAAGATGAGTACAAGGCACAGTCTTTACCCTCAGGTAGCTGATATCTAACAGAGGAGCTAAAGAATTGCCAGTTCTGTGGGGCACCTGGGTGGCTCAGCCAGTTAAACATCTGCTTTCAGCTCAGGTCATGCTTCCCTGGGTCCTGGGATCAAGCCCCACATCAGGCTTTCTGCTCAGTGGGGAGTTTGCTTCTCCCTCTGCCGCTCCCCTGCTCTCTCTCTCTCTCTCTCTCTCTCTCCTTTCTTTCGCAAAAATAAACAAACAAAAAATATTTTTAAAAATTTTTCCAGTTTTATGATACACTGTACAAATTGGAATATAATATAGACCATATATCAGGACTACTGCAGATGACTAAAACTGGCTTAAGAAAAAAAAATGTGGAGAAAAGAAGAATATATTGCTTCACAAATGGCAAATTCTTCAAGCATTAGGAAGTTCACACCCAGCTGGCATTCAAATCATGTTGACAGAAATCTGTCTTTTGGTTATATCTTGGCCCAGAATTGGCTTCATTCTCAGGCAGGCTCCCCTATGTGGTGGCAAAATCACCATTCCAAGTCCCATACTTTTATCCTGCCAGATCGTCAAACCCAGAGATAAGCACGTCTTTTTCCTAATAATTCTTTCAGTAAACCTGGGGTCACTAATTTATTCACTTAGCCAATATTCAGCACATAGTAAGTATTAAGCAGTGTTCCAAGCTTAGAGGAGACAGCAACTGTAAACAAAATAAACAGGGTAGCTGCCCTCCAGGAGCCCGTAGTCTAGTGGGGGAAACACACATTAGACAAATACAGAAATAAATATGTAAAATTATTCATGATAAGGGTTATTTAGAGAAGTAAAGCAGGGTAAAGGATCAAAAGTAACTCACCCACCCAGCTTGCATATCTGTTCATCCCTGAAGTATTTAGCAGAACTGTTTGGGCAAGACTAGAATCCATGACTGTGTCTATACTAAAGAGAGTGCTCTTGGTACCCCCCAAATCACCCAGGAGAAGAATATGGAATACAAATAGCTCCCCCACAAGGAACTCCCAATGCTGTTATGAGAAGGAGGCCTAGCTTCTCAACTGACAAAATGAACCAGACCTCACTGGGTTATAAGAACTATCCAATGTAAACCCTTCTCACGGGCATGAAATAGTTCACACGGCCTGGGGATAATAAAAGTTACGTGTGCCAGGTTTGAACGCCCATGTGAAAAGGGCCTAGAATGATGGTTAGGATTTAGATAAAGATTGGGAAGGAAAATAGAGTGATAGGAAAGGGACCCAAATCTGAAGAGTTTGGTGTTTGCAGGAGTGGGTCTATAGGGAAAATGAGCTCAAGATCGTAAATGAAGATGTGGTTGTACTTGGAAAGACCTTGAAATGTTCATCCGGTAGGCAAAGAGGAGACATTAAGGGGTTTTCGAGAATAACATTACTGACATCTGCTTCAAACTTCCAACAGTGCCCAGGATTGGTTGGAAGGGAGAGTGAAAGGAAGGAAAGACAGCCTGGAAACCTGTTGTAAAGGTCTAGGTGAGTGTCTAGGTGAGAGTCAGAGTTACCATGTGGTATATGGGAATACGGATCACATGTGTTTTTGATGTTTCAAGCGGGGGTCATTGGGAAATGGTGCTGCTCTTCCCCGTGGAATGCACACGAAAACCAGGAATGAACTGACTAGTACAAAGGGGTTGACAGAGAATCAGCAACATAGTATATCGGGTTAGAGATTCTGCCAGAACCAAGTTATAAGGCCCAAATAAAAGCGAAAAGTGCAATCCAGGGCTTGGGGAGAGGTTGGAGCTGGTGACTTAGCTTTAATAATTACCTGAAGAAAAATGATTGTTAGAGCCATCAGAATGGGATTAAATCCCAGCTGGCTTCTTAGGCCGTTGCAGCCCCTCAGCTCCCCAAGCTCTAAAGGTGAAAATGTCCCATCTCTCAGTCTTTGTAACCCTTCTCACATCCAACCACACTCTGGTGACTTGATTCAAGCCATACGGTTGTTTTTTTTTTCTTTAAAGATTTTATTTATTTATTTGACAGACAGAGATCACAAGTAGGCAGAGAGGCAGGCAGAGAGAGAGGGGAAGCAGGCTCCCTGCTGTGCAGAGGGCCCGATGCGGGGCTTGATCCCAGAAACCTGGGATCATGACCTGAGCTGAAGGCAGAGGCTTTAACCCACTGAGCCACCCAGGTGCCCCCAAGCCATACGGTTTTAAATGTGATCGATCTCAGACCATGACCCTGAATACCAGAATAAGATATCCGACTACCTGCTCAGCACCTCCCCTTGGGCATCAAATAGGTCTTTTGAACTTACCTCCAAAACCAAGTTCATTTTCCCCCAACCCTCTTCATCTCAACAAATGGTAACTCCATTTTTCCAGTTATTCCAACCAAAGATTTTGGAGTCATTCTTCACTCTTCTTGTTGTAATATAGCATACATAAACCATCATCAAATTCTATTACCTATGCTCCAGCCAACTCAGGCTATTTCATATAAATGGAATCATACCAGATGTGGTCTATTGTGTTCTTTCTCCTAGAATCATGCTTTCAGGGTTTATCCACATGGCAGCGTGTGTCAGTACCTTGTTCCATTTTGTGACCGAACAATACTCCATTAGGCTGATATAACACATTTGCTTTATCTGTGTATTCCTTGATGGACATCCGTGTGTCTTTCACCTCTTAGCTATCGTGTATAGCGCTGCTATGAACATTCCTGTACAGTTTTGTTTGAACACCTGTTTTCAATTCTTTGGAGCATACACCTAGGCATGGAGTTGCTGGATCATATGGTAATTCTAGGTTTAACTTTTTGAGGAATGGTCAAACTGCTTTCCACAGTGGTTGCACAATTTTAGATTCCCACCAAGATACAAAGATACCAATTTCCCCACATCCTGCCAACGCTTACTTTTTTTTCCCACTTTTTTTTTTAAGATTTTATTTATTTATTTGAGAGAGAGACAGTGAGAGAGAGCATGAGCGAGAAGGTCAGAGGGAGAAGCAGACTCCCCATGGAGCTGGGAGCCCGATGCGGGACTCGATCTCCGGACTCCGGGATCATGACCTGAACCGAAGGCAGTCGTCCAACCAACTGAGCCACCCAGGCGTCCCTTTTTTTTTTCCCACTTTTATAACCATTCTAGTGAGTGTTAGGTGGTGTCTCACTGTGATTTTTATTTCCATCTCCCTAATGATTAATGACGCTGAGTATCTTTAGTTACAGTGGCCGGCAATTTGTATATCTTCTTTGGAAAAATGTTTACCCATTTTTTAACTAGGATGTTCATTTTTTTTTGTTAAGTTGCAAGAATTTTTTATATATTCTATATATTAGACTCTTATCAGATATATGATTTGCAATTATTTCTCCAATTCTTTAATTATATTTTCACTATGTCCGTTGATGCATGAAAATTTTCAACTTTGATGAAACCTAATTTATCTACTTTTCTTTTGTTGCTCGGGCTTCTGGTGTCATATATAAGAATTCTTCACCTAATCTGAGGTCATAAATATGTATTCCTATGTCTTCTACTAAGAGTCGTATAGTTTTAACTCTCACATTTTTGTTTTTTGATCCATTTTAGGTTGATTTTTTTTATGATGTCAGATAGGAGTAATCATACTATATCCTGTAATTTAGTTATTTACTCTGTTTATGTCCCATATCTTCCCCTAGAATATAAGCTCCACTAGGGCAGGAAGATATTTTGTTCAATCCTCTAGCTCTAGCCTGACCAATAGTAACTTGCACATAGCAGAGGCACATTATTTGTGAAATGAATAAATTAATTGGCCAAGGAATGTTCCAAAGGGATGGCAGCTAAGATGAACTTATATCAGTATATTACTATGTAAAAGATTATCCCTGATGGAAAAAGTTCAATACATTTTACCATAGTTCTACAATACTGTGCTATAAACACAATAGCTCATTTGATTTTTGTTCTATAAAAAGCAAAGTCACTTGCGATTTTTTTCAAGTTTCTTTTTTCTTATAACTTGGGGGGAAAAAGAAAAGAAGATAAAAAATCTCATACAACATTTGGAGTTTGCGTCTATGTATTTTTTTTTATTTAACAGTTTATTATAATTTATAAGTGTCATTTTAAAAACATCATCAAACGATGCAGAAATAAGTATGTAAAAAGTCTGTAAAACAAAACATACTTTAAACATGTTTAAGTTGGGGGATTCTCTGAAACTCCGGATTTTTCAGTCCCTTTGTTATTAGGCTATGGAAGCCAAGCAATGCTTAACTTCAATGGGAGTAAGCCTCCTGGATCTGGCATTGCAGATTCCCACCTCTGTGCTGTCTTCTGTCATTTGCCCTTAGAACTTTCCTTTAGGGTTAATCTGGCTGTATGATTAGCATCTTCAAGTTCCAGGTCTTCATTATATCTTTTCTAGAGGAAAGTCTTCCCATTGACGTAGTTCTTTCCCATTGCTGTGGCTTTCCAGGCAAAGTAAGCTCCAGATAGATCTGACTGAAATAAATATGGTTGCCCCTGATTCCAACCACAAATTAGTACAGAAACTCCAAATGGATGAACACTACCTTAGTGTATTCTTACATCGCAGAAGCTACTCTCTGTACCAGTTAAGCTGTGGGAACGGGTTCTTGGTAAATGAGATAGTGTTGCTGAGCTAGTTTTCGAACTCTATACACGAGCACTCTGTCATCTGGGCCCATGCCACTATACACCAAGCCTATACGGCTGGTAATTGGTTCCATGTTGTGTATACTTTACACATCTTACAGAATGGATTTCTGTTTCTTCTCAGTTGCTAATACCACACCATTTACAGCTTTAATTCCCACCGAAGGAGCTCCTCCACCTACACCAGCCAAAACATTTTCAGTCTGGACAGGTCTACCAGATGGGATGAATGTAGTCTGAGAAAAGCTGTAACTGCACTCCATCTTTACCTGGAGTGCCCTGGAGTTTGCTTTTAAAGAGCCTTGTCAAATTGCATCTTGATCACCTTGGATCTTCAAGTGCCCTAGAAGGATCCATTGGCCAATAACTAGATGAAAACGTGATGTTCAGAGTCATAAAGAATGAATACGTAATTTTGGAATTTCATTCACTGTAATTTTTTCATTTACTGAGAACGTGTCAGACACTGTGATAGGTGCTGATGGGAAAACACAATTCAAGCAATCCTCAAAGTTTGTCCTAGTGTTCACCACAGGGAAGACAAACACATGCATTATTAAGCTATGCCCTTAATGTTAGGAAGAATGAAAATATGCAGTCCATTACTAAAAACACTACTACTGGACAATAAGGCATGCAAAGTGCCCAGGAGCTGGTACAGAATATAGATGTATGTTTGCCATTCCCTCTCAGGGACAGTTTCCTGTGGACATTGAGGATCACTTCCCTCTCTGAGCACTCCTCTCCTTGTCCTCTGAAATCTCCTTGCACTTTATTCCCTCTGAATTCCACCAAGGTTAGCCATCCTCCACTATGCTTTGGCCTGTGTATTCTATCTACCAATGACCTGAAGAAAAGGGAACAGACTTCCAGATTCTGGAAAGGACACAAAGGAAAATTGTCCTTACTGGTCTAGCTTCCATGAAAATAATTTATAACACAAATCAAGCCCTTTCCTGCTGAGATTGGTTGTCCCCATTATATAACTCCTCTGTTATTATACTACAACAATATCTTTCTCTATTGTCTGCATTAGCAAGCTAAACAGAGAGCAAGCAAAGAACTCAATTTTCCTAGTTACATATGGCCCAGGACCTTGGAAATTGATGGGTATGTGAGCCTTTCCCCAAAAAGTAAGTAAAGAGTATCAGAAAATCCCATTTTTCATAATAATATCAACTTTTGGTGCAACTTATGTCAACTCTAATAAACAGTAAATCAAGCTGAAGTTATCTACCCCAAACCAGGGCTAACGATCTGCTGGCCCTAGTCCAGAGAGCCATATTGGTTCATTTCAGTCTATGGTGACTCTAACTGATTGCTAATAAGACTAACAGTTGATAAACATTTTAAATACTGCTTGTGGATCACCTTAAGAACACAATTTTTGGACGATAGTTCTCCAAAGAATTAACATGAAAGAAAAAATGAAACCAAGCCTTACTAGGATAAACTAAATTTTATTGCTAGAAATTTAAATTTAGTTTATTGTAGATACTAATAAAAGATCTCATTTACCCCATTTTCTATGGAAAACTCTAAAGCAATTTTGTTGGCACTAGGTAACTAACTCACTGAGGCCATGAAAATCTATCTAGGCCTCTACTTTCTTTACACAGTGGAGAAATTTAATGCATTTGGAAAACAAAATGGAATCCAACTCTCAGTAATAAAACTAATCCCTCTTTAATTGTTGAAACCACTATCTCTTCAAAATCCAAATGAGTCTTAAAAGTTGATCAATAAGGCATAAAAAGCTCCAAGTACATAAATTAACTGAACATCTATTGTGGAAACTCTTTCTTAAAGTGAAAAAAACAAAAGCAGCTCACAGATTTTAATAAAACTAGATTACTTCCACCTATAAAGAATCTGGTTTTCCTCTGAACTCAAATCCACTTCATTAAAACTTTGTTAGATATCTTGTGTTATATTTAGTACCATATGCATATATGGAGGTGAAGGGGGAAAAAAAGAAACTGATTTTATTGTGAGAGGGATCCAGAAGGAAGAAAGTAATAAAACACTCCATCTTACCAAATAATATTAATTTCATCTCCTCTGGTTCAGAATCATCCATTTCTGGTAATTACAAAAATAAATCAAAGTTCAATTCCCTTTCAAGGTATCTTTTCCTTCCCAAGATGGTATCTGGGTGCAAAGAAAAGCTGGCCAACCCTCATGGCATTGTAAAAGGGATTTTGTGCTCTACTTCCCTTTTGGTGTTTCATCCTACTAGCCTGTAAGGAGCAAGCAGCCTCTGTCCTCACTGGTTCATGCTGAAGTGGCTGCAGTTTAATTTGCTCATTCTGTTCCCTCCTTAGGTAAAAGAATCGTAATTTCTCTCAGGAAACTTGTCTACTCACCTGCTCTCCAGGATCTCCTTCTTTTCTCATTGGTGTTAAAAATCTCCCATGGCCTGGCCCTGATGCCCGTTTAATCCCCAACATTAACATCATCCTTCTGCACTCCTCAACTGGAGATATGTGGAATTTTTCAAATCCTTTCCATCACATGTGAAAGAAGGAGACTCATGAGAATTATTTTTGGTCCCTCTTTACCTAAATATCCTATGCAACCATTTCTGTTCTGGGATGAGCAGGTAGTCAAAGACACTATATTCAAGAATTACAGTTGAGCAATGTACAACTCCAGAAATGCACCTGAGATAGACTATAATTTGACTAATATCCCCTAAATTTGTGTAATGCTCACAAGTACATGGTGACCTATAGTGACAGTCTTATTCCCAGAGTTCCCAAGAGGAAAGGAGGCACAAAACTCCATAATTTTGGTTTCTATCTCAATTATATATTGTCTTCATTTCTCCCATCTTTCTATAAGTAGAACCAAGGCTAAAGAGAGCTGCCTGGGATATATCTCTTTCCCCTGGTTCTTTAAGGTTTCTATACTTTCATACCACCAGAACAAAAAAAAATTATCCCCTGCTGTTTGGATAAGAACTTTTTTTACATGTCTTGTAATCTCCATACACTATCCTTTATAAGACTCTAAGATCTCCAAATATATATATATATATATATATATATGGAACTATATTTACATATATATGAAACTATATTTACAGTTATATCTAGGCAAACTTCTGAGACTTTGAACACTATTTTCTTTCTCAACAAAGTTTGTTTTTTAATACTATTTTTCCTTAACTTAAAATTACTTTTGAAACTTAAGCATGAATTATTACTTCTTTGTTTTCTCTGAGTAGTCCACAGGTTCCAAAGATAGTGGAATCACAAGGCAGAATGATTGATGGGATATAAAAAATAAATAAAGTAAATATTTTTTAACATTTATTATACTGGACTTTAAACTTCTTGAGGATAGTGTTTATGATAAATTTGTTTTGATGTTAACCTGAGTATGTATATTGATTAAACCTGGATTAGTGTTCAAGGGAATTAAAGAAACATGTTCTTTCTTAACCTAATCTAGATTCTGATCTTAATAAAGACTGAATATAGAAAGAATTTTTTTCTCAGTTAAATGCTGTGGAACCTTTGTATGTACACCTATAGGAGAAGAATTTGGATGAGAAAGGCTAGAGAGAGAAATTTCATGTGAAATAAAAAAGGACAGAAGATACTCCAGTACCCAGGACTTGCTGATATAGGGAGAATGAGAAAATTGAATAGTACTTAAGAAAGAACTACTTGTTGCTCCTCTGTGCTAGATCTCTAAGCAGACCAAGCTTTCGTAAGAGGACTATACTTGAGACATGGCTAGCAGGGTTTCCCTTTTCTTTTCATCAAACCCTCCAAGCTTTTGCTGTTTTAGGAAGTTTGCACTAGCGTTTGCATAGCTCACTGCTATTTATCCTACAGGTTTTCCCGCAAATGTCACCTCCTCCTAAATTCGTCCCTAACCACCTGACACATTATAATCTCTGCCCTCCTGTGCCCAAATCTCATTATTCTGTCACATCACTTATTTTGATTCTTTTTTACATGTACTAGTTTTTCATGTACTTGTTATTTGTTTGCTGTCTCTCAAACTCCTCAACTCCTACACACATCATTTGTTAGCATGTAATATAGCTAATTTAATGTCTAAGCTAGTTATTTTATCTGGGAGAACATGGATAATAATAGTACCTGTCTCAAAGTGTTGTTTAGAAGACATTAAGGAAATAATACATGTAATACAATTACACATAGTAATTTGACACATAGTAAGCTCAAAAAACAACTATCGTTACATAAAAGAATGAACAGATGAATACTGTTTATGTCCATATCCAATAGTTCTGTGGCAGAGGGCACAGTCTCTGAATTTTTCCTCTGTTGGGTGTTCCTCCTCCTAGTCATTTTGGTGAGAGGCAGTTGAGGGGATTTATAGCTGAATGTATCAACCATGATCCAGGTAAGCTGCGTCCTCTCCACTGATGTCTTCTGCCCCTGTAGAGATCCAGAAGTGTATAATCTTACATCTTAGGGTGATTTCATGGGTGTTCAGACTGTTCCGGTAGATATTTAGCTCACTTTAGGGGACCGGTTGAAACAGGGTTTCCAACTTCTCTGCCATCTTGTTCTTCCCCCTGAATAGATGAATAAACAAAACAAACAAACAAATAAAAAACATTGGAACAACAAACTATACGTTCTGAAACAATATGAATTAAAAACTGTTTAAAATCTTTACATCTCAAACCAATTTCTCTTTTTTATAACATCCCAAATTAGATTCTAGTCTACACAAAATCACAAAGACAACAAAACTGTAAAGTTAGTTCTTTTTCTGCAGCTAAATATGATCTTTCTCTTCAAACTACAAGATCTTCCTCTTCAAAACCCTATCCTTTACCCATGCCCTCTCCATCTCCCATACTTTTGCTGGGTTCAAATGTTAATGGTTCTGTTAATAGCCATATGTGTTATCCTCACAGGACTTTCTAGGAATAATGAGCTAATGATAAGGCACCCCTCTTGATGGAAATTATAGTGCTTATTTCAAGAGACTCTGTGATGAAGGAAGTTTTATAAGTCCAGAGGGCCATTTGGATGCCCCTCAACTATAGCACATAGGTTCCTGCTCATAAAGTCAGTGCAGACTAAACTGTGGAAACAATTCATGAAGAACTGAAATGTAGTGTCTAATTTAAAATTCAACATAAATCTTATAATGTCATCTTAATTCTGTATACAAAGTACTCCAAAATTACATAGCTTTTGACCTGAGATCATTTAAAAAATGACTAAGAAAGCAATAGGTTACCCAGTTTGGCACAGTTTAGTAAAACACAATGACTTGCTGAAAAGAAATACTGCGTATTTGTAATAGTAGATCAAGAAGGAATTATGAAGCATCATTTACAAAACAGATTTATAACCCTGAGTGTGTTCAATCATACCAAGATCACAGAGACTTCACTGTTGTTCTAAAGTATAGAATTTAGAAAATCTGGCAAAATACTGCTGAGAATTGTAATGGAGGAACAATTTCTTTTGCTAGAAACAATAGAGTATAAATATAAACAGTAATTTCTTTTTTTAGTAGTAGTTGCCAAAGGACAGAGCAAAGGTTCCAAACAGAAGTAGAACATATAAAAGACTTTCTTCATAACTTACAGTAAATTTAAGTTAATTTATTCTAGGCCCCAAAACTTTCAGATGCTATCTTTTACTTAACTCATTAAGTCACATTAAGAGTCTAAAATGAGGGCGCCTGGGTGGCTCAGTTGGTTAAGCAACTGCCTTTGGCTCAGGTCATGATCCTGGAGTCCCAGGAACGAGTCCTACTTCGGGCTCCCAGCTGCATGGGGAGTCTGCTTTTCCCCCTGACCTTCTCTCCTCTCATGCTCTCACTCTCTCATTCTCAAATAAATAAATAAAATCTTTATTTTAAAAAAAGAGTCTAAAATGAAAAGCTGCTTAATATTATTGATGAGATCTTATATCTGAATATTATTTTAGCTAATCTCCTGAAACTCATCAAAGCAATCATTTTTCTTCTCTTTCCATTCTCATTCAATAATGTGATTTTATTCCTGACATTAAAAATAATGTCCTCTAGGGGCAGTGGAATTCAGTGTTATGTGAGCAATCAGCATATGCCCCCAGATGAAGAGTCAGCTATATGGGGAAAATGAGCCCCTTTGGTTCATCCCCAGCCTTGACTCTCAGTTGCCTTCAAAAGCAAAGCCCACATTAAATTAAAAACAGGAAAGTCTATGCTGGTTCCTTTCTTAGTAACCAAAATTTAAAAATAAATAAATAATGTATTGATCACATTTCTCAACTAAAAAAATTGAATATATTCCAAAATATTTTGTAAGACCTGGATCTTTAGAAATGCTCTGTGGTTTTGGGCACAGCAGTAGGATACACCCTTCCAGTAAACTCCAGTCATTTAGTAGATATGATTGGAGCTTCCAAAACCTTTCATTCTTTGTAATCCTTTTCTTAATATTTTGATTTCTTCATCTACACTACTTCCAATGTCATCTATTGTTCCTGTCACCCCCAAGACCCATTTCTTTCCTCTGCAAATGTATCTTTATGTTTCCTAGAGAGTCATCTTCCTTCACACTCAGTTCTTGTGGTTCAGTTTATACTAATCCTCCTTCTGAGTCCAAGCATTAGGCATAGGGCTCAAGACAGAGCACACATTCCATTGGCAACACAAATTGAATTAGGAAAGGACATGTGATCCAAATGTTACAACTAGGGTATTTCCCCTGTCTGGCCAGAGTCAAGGATGGGCACAGGACCCTCTCAAGTCAATGAAGCTCAACCAGAACTTTTGGTGGCATTATTAAAATGTAGATTATCTTTCTTTTGCATTGAGTTTAGTAATAAAGCAGCCTTGAGTGCCTGAGAGCTATCTAACCTTCCTGTTGGAAGGACATTGTATCTAGCTATTCCTGAAGACCTCCTGCCCAATTTTTGGTTACATATATGAACTAATATTTCCTTTTTTCTGAAGACTGATTCAGCTGGGTTTGTATCATCTGGGACTAAAAGATTGTCAGTACATTGCTCCATTTATTTTCCAGAAGGTCCAGATCTCATGTCGTAATATTCAAACAGACAAAAACAACGTTCACTGAATTATTTTGACAGAAAATAGATTGGAAATTTTACCTGTTAATCCAGAGATTAGTGAAGGAACAACTGCATTAACTTGGTTAGTCATGGCCCCAGAGCGAGGCTATTACAGTCTCCCTGGGTAACAAGACGTATAGTAATAACATTAATATAATTAAATAAGTGGCCACATATGATTAAGCCATGTGCTTATTCTTTAAAGACAGACATAAGCCAATCAAAATAAATGCAGCAAATTTTGAACATTATAGTTATTTCAGATTTTAAAGTTACATAGTTCAGTCAACTCATACTTCAGTGATATTTTCAGTTGTCTGTTCACTCATTCATTCATCCATTTAAGGAATATTTGCTGGATACCAACTGTGGGCCAGTCATTTTACTTCTTGCTGAATGAACAATATCTTCTTGCTGAATGAACAATAAATTAATAAGCACATACTTTGCCTCTTAAAACCAATGGGTTATTTAAGTATTCATCGGTACTTTCAAGATGAATAAAAAAGAAAAAAAAGAGATGAAAATCTTTTCAGTTATATGTCATCACCTGTAAATGATTTTACTGGTGGCTGAATGGAAAAGGACTTTCAAATGAATGAACAATGAGGAATTTGGAGATTATTTGTCCTTTCCATTTTCCTCTAATTTCCTTCTCACCCATTTTAATAAATCATTGATAATTGGCCATATTCCAAGTGACTAGATTTGCCAGAAAGCTTCAGTTATGATGTTCCTTAGAACTATTTAAAAAATTGTCATATTTTTGTCTACACAGGAATTGGAAAGTGGGCAACTGTATATAACTATCTGGATAATTCAAGTCAAGTGTCCTAGTTATTGATGCAGAGTAAGGTTTTTGATGATCATAACATCATAACAAATTTAATTTGGGGAAATTCAATAAGAGGAAGCAGTTTGAACATTTTACCATGAACCATGGTTCCAGGAATCCAAAATTTGAATCTTCGTCACTTTGCCCCCAACCATTTGAAGAAGGGAGTTACTTAATGCTAATAGTTGCAATCATTACGTCTAAAGGCAAAGAGAAAATACTGTAAACAAAGCAGGAAAATATTTTTGGTGTATGGCATAAACACACAAACAATTATCTTAAAATGTAATCTTCATGTGACTTATTAAAGTAGATTACATTTTAATGTGCATTGCAATTTGCACATTATAGAAAGCACTCTATATGCAGCGTTAACTGTGTGACCAGCCTGACAACCTGCACAACTGAAGATATAAAAAGAGAAAAAAACCCTCTGCTATCTTTCTCTAAATGGATGTATTTGGTGTTGATAGTCAGATACAGTTTTCACCTTTATCCCAGCTTGTTTCTGACCCAGTGGGTTAGTGTTAATCACCACGGTAGGCACCAATAATTTCCCCATATGTGGAATTTGATAAGTTAGAGCACCCACTTCAATTCAAGAAGATTCCAGCTGACTATCCAGTTATCGCTATGGACAGCTTCAAGCACCTCCATGGCTGGTCTTGTATTCTTAGCTTTATCAAGCGCTTTGCACTTTTTGTCTTTTATCTCTTAATTGAGACCTGACTGCAAGAAATGCCTATCTCTTCAACTAGGTTGCATTAAGTATTAACTTTAACTGCTTTGGGTACTTGAGGTACAGAAGAGGGGGAAAAAAAAAAAAAGCCTTAAGAAGCTGTGTAGAGTGGAAAATCTTCCCAAATCTCTATTTATAAATTGTGTAAATGCTACAGTGTTTTTTAAAAAGTAAATAAATCTTTATCTCTTTTCCAGATTTAAAAAAAAAAAAGTGTTTATATTACCAACTGGAGGAAAGTTTATGAATCCTCCATCATATTTGGCGGTAATAATAATCCTACAATTCTGGCCAAAAGAGATAATATTTAGGAAGAGTAAATAATTCAGTAATAATAGATGAGAAAGAACTTTGTATTTATGTCTCTAGACTATCTAGGGACTGACTATTCTCCAAAGGATATGGAAATAGGTTTTATTTGAGCCGAGAGCACACCAACCCAAGGATTCAGGATAGCTGGTATAGGTTCCAAGTCTTGCAATTTCTTTTTCTAAATATTTCCCATTTCTGAATATCACCCAATTTGTACTATTTTGTGAAGTCCTTGAGGGCTCTATCTGTGCCCTTTGCATCTTTTCATCCCAGTTTCGTGTATATGGTAGACCTTCAACTTATGCTTATTGGCCTTAATCACATTCACATGGGGTTTCTCTCAGCATTTATGGAACCCCCCTGTGACTCCTCTCTGTATTTCTCTGCCAGAGATCTCTAACTCCCCCGGCTCTGTGGCCCCTCTGGTTCGTCCTCCTCCATGACAGAAACAGAAGCATCACTTGGAAAATGTATGTCACGAACAAAAACAGTCGCTTTAGACAATAGCCCTGAAAAACTGAAACCCAAGAAAAATGGTGATTTATTCGTGGGACAGGGGCCTGATTCTTGCTTATTGAAATGGCACTCCTCATTTTTTTTTTTTTTGCCAAAACCTAAAAACTGAGAATAAATGCAAGATAGTAGTGCTGAGAAATCCCTTCAGTCAAAATGTCCTTAACTAAATCCAAGTCTAGACAAGAAATATTTCCCTAAGGGTCAGATTAAAGACAAAGCTCTAAAATTAATTTAGACCTAGGAAGATACACAGAAACATGGAATAACAAGACTGTTAACTCACAGTACTTATTGCAAAACAAATTAATGCTACTAATTGAAAATAAATTTCCCATATTATATGTAATTCCAGTCAAAAACTCAGTGATAGACCATACGTTAAAGGGTGCGTGGTGAAAGGTATCTATCTTTACAAGGCTTATATTATGTTTTGAAATTTTCATATATACCAATTAGTACTCTAGCCCACATTCCAAGTAGACGTGTTGGTTACCAAAAAGCTGTCTAGATCTGAGAAGGGAAAAGAAAAAAGAAAAGAGACTCATAATTCTAAAAATAAATGAACGTTAAGTCCAAATGAGAAGAAACTCTATCCCCCACGGCTCATGTGATACCAGAGCACCGTAGGATGAATTAAAGTTTCATTCATTCATCCATTCATTCATTCATTTCACAAATTCCTGAGGACTTTCTACTTGGAGGTTGTAACAGAATGAACAGGCTCTTTGTGCTCTCCTCTAAGCATGGTTGGCAGAGCACACTGCTTATTTAAAATTGAATCATTAAAATTTGAATTGGAAGGGCGCTATGAAGAGTGTTAACTGACAGCAAATAACACAATCTATTCACCACCTATACTACCTACAAGGGAATATGGGTTTTCCTTCAAGATTCCTAATTCATTTGTTGGTCAGAAACATTCATCGTCTCTTATACCCACACCAGGTCTCAATCCCTGTAAGAATCACAGTGTATCATCACCAACATTTATAAAACCTACACTTATTTTGAGGATTAATAATATTATTAATAAGAGTTTAATATTCTGCTTTTCTGTAGATAAGGAGAATATGTAAAAAGAAGCATTTTTTTTCCTTCTATGCTTTTAACTTCAACTTCTAAAAAAGCCCCCTCCCCACTTAAAAGGCAAGACAAAATACTCTCATTTTATTGTTTTCTTATAGGCTCATAAAATTTTAGCTTTGTGTTACTTTTTCAAAGACTCTATTAAACTTGATACATGAGACTGGTAGGCTGCCACAAACTCATAAAAATCTTTTCAAAGAATGACTGCCTAGCAGTGGAAATTGAATGGCAATTTCTAAGAATCAAGCTAATGGCTTAAACTATAGAAAATGTGAAGCCCACTAATAGATAATTTAGGATTTCCCATCTCCCCCGCTACACCACCACTGTAGAGAACAGAACACGAGCTTGAATAAAATTGCACCAAGATCTTATTAATCTTCAGTCTGTAAAAGCTCAATTTTCTTAAGCAATGGGCTGTGGTACACATACCACAGTAAAATCTATGCTTAAAATGTTCTCCATATTTTGGAGCTGAAAGTTCTGCACCTTTTGACTATGTGGACACTTGTATTATTGTCAGTTTCAAGAGTTAAATATTCCAACAGGAATTTGTTACTACACAGCGGTACATAATGCCTGAAAACCCCCTGCACCAATATTGCTCTCAAATTGGCATCAAGTGAACAAGGGACATGAAGGATGCTTCAGCCCAGTAACCTATCCTTCCTTCTCTCCTGGGAGCCACTTGGCCAGCTTTCATCCTCATAATTATAATAAATTTGACATTTCATAGATAATATTGATTTCTGTATTTTAGCATTTCACCATAGGTGACAGTCTAGCGTCAAGAATGAAATTTCTATTGATCTCCTGCGCATTAATCTCTCATGTGTATGTGATCATTTTTATAAGACCTTTTACTGCACATAAATCAATATTTCATATTTCCAGCTATGCCAGAGGAGATGTCATATTTGTAAACTGTGAGTTGACACCTGCAATTCCTTCCTGTTCAGCTCCAACTGTTCAGTAACAGTCGATTCAGGGTTGGGAAAGGATCAAGCTCAAGAAACAAGGCAGATGAAAGGCACGAATGTAGACTAGAGTAATTAGCTTAATGAACAAAGAAGTCAGGTAGTGAAATAAAGTGAAATAACGTTTCTTCTGCAGAAACTGCTTCTGTGGATATAGCATCTGAGAGCGAGTTTTGGCTTTCCATGCTTGCTAGGGAGCTGATCATAGATTTAAATGTTTGCGTTAGTAAGGAACACTGAAATACTTTTAAATAATTGCTTTTAAGAGAATAACAAATCTTGTTGGGTAAGAAAGTCACCACAATGTCATGAATGTTTGACATAGAAGTGTACGATCTTCCTACCCACAACTCCAACAGGGTGCCAATGCTAAGGTAGTAGTTTTCAGCACTGTGATCAGTTTCCTAATTTTGCAAGGATTTTAGGAATTAAGTAAATCATTTGCATAGTCCCATCTTTACCGGTTTTCATATTTCAAAAATAAGATCTTAGAATTATAGATGGAGATACTGATGAATCAAAATATAATAGTATTATGAACAGAATGTGAGCTCTTCTTTGTATGAATTTTAATGAAGTGTGGGAACCAGCAGGTATTTTTAACAAGTAAATTCTTCATTCTAAAGAGCTACTACTCTTATAACTACTTAGGGATCTACTAAAGTACTTATTTTGCCAATTTCAGTGGCAAGTAAAAAAATTAGTGTGCATTTGTATATATATGTAATCCTAAGCGTTATTATTTTCAAAACTGTTTCCTACCTATTACATAATTGGAGTTTATCCATGACATATTTTAAGAACTTTGGGAGTAAACCACTGGACAAAGCTAATTTATGTGGATGTTTATGCTTCTCTGTATAAAATTTCTTTGCCTATTCTTAACATTTGCTGAGAGGTTATTGAATGCAAAACTCAATTTGGGTATGGTCTAGTATAAATGAAAAGGTATTGAGAATAGAATATTATCTCGTACAGCATTAACATTTATTCTTTAAAAGCTTGCTATTCCACATATTTAGAGAAGTTCAGAACCCAAGCTTTGTGCATTAGACACTTTCAGAATCTGACAAAGATGCTTTTAATTCAATAAAATATGTTCTAGTTTAAAAAGAATTACTTCAATTTTTTTTAAAAGAACTACTTTTTCTCAGATAAAAGTGGACTTGGAAATGTCCACTTTCTAGCAATTTCCTATAGTTACTATTGACACACTATTATTTCAAATTATATGTCGTTTCACTAGAAGGAAATGCTACTCTTGCTTATTTTTTAAAGGCCAATCCTTTTTGCTGGTTTCTGAAACATGTTCATGGCCATAAAATATGTCAGCAAATGACTGTTTTAACATGATGACAGACACATTATCGGAGTGTGACTGACTAGTGTATGAGTGACTATATTTTGACAGTTGTGTCAGCTTTTGACTGAAGGAGCACAATTTAAAAGAGGGAGGGAACACCTAGACTGAATGGTAAGGTATTACTGAAGAAGTCAGCAGGTAGAATATATTTTTACAAATACTTTAGTTTCTTAAGTGTCAAAAGAATTAGGTGTGAACTTTAGGCATTACAAAATTTATTTCATTTGAGAACCAATTAACATAGCAAAGAACCAGGCAGCAGAACTTTGTGTCCTCAAAACTTAAGAACTTTGACTTGTAATGTCCAAGTTGACTGGATCTAATGTTCCTATTTTGTCTTAGCTGACTTTCGCTGTACATTTTGGCATTTTATTTCTTTAAGGTGAAAATTTCTGAGCCCCTGAAATCCCAAAGCTGAAATGACCAACCATGTTCCTTACTAATCTCTATTCTTTAAGTAAATAGAATAAAGAAATACAGATTCATTCTCTTAGAGGAAAATACACCTTCAATTTTGTGAGCAAAAACTTTTAGCAATAACGGGGCGTATGAGATGATTCTCCCAAAATTATGGAGGGCATTTTTAAAATGTGTTTTAGCTAGCGCTGAGGATTTTGCTACTTCTTTGTGTCTCTTTCTTCACACTTGTCAGTTGCCTTTTATATTTCAGAATCCGTAGAGATTTCTCCCGAACAGAAAGTATCATTAGCTCTGTTCTCATGCCTCTCCCCTCAATAGCCTGAACCTAATACTTGTATTCTTGGTAAGGCTCGATGCACATCTCCTTAGTTGCTATGACTCTCATGGACACTTTTGTCATTGTACTCAACTGTACTATTATTTCAAGCATTTGTATTTCTTTCTTTTCCACAAGTTGAGAAATCTTTTCTTTTTTCCTGTCAGTATTCCCACTGTCTTGTACATAATATATATTCAGTATATATCACTAGATGAATAAGCAAATCTTTATGGAATAAATGAATGAATGAATGACTAATACAATCAGGGTGCATTTAAAATATGATGTTCTACAATGAGAGGGGTCATTAATTCAATGATCTGGATTACCCAGAAGCATCCCCTTCCTTATTTTAACAATACTATAAATTTCAGCTCTTTAATACCATTTTTTTTAAATCAAAAGACACTTAGCATCTGGCAGAAGCTCAGTAAATAACCCGCACAGTGTAGTGTTTAGCTTTTGATTCATACAGAAATATTTTTTAATTTGTAATGCACAAAAAGTTGTTCTGTAGCTTCCATATTTTAAAAATATGCATGCTGTTAGTGTTTTAATACAGGAAGAAATGAAGATTCTAACAATTTCTAAAATCTTTATAGTAGCAACAATTTTTTCTAAATACAGTATGAAAAATTATCCGTTTTCTTTATGTTAACTCCCTTAATATTGATGTTGATTGAACATCATACATTTTTAGGGAGAATTTGGCTTAATTTTTCAAATTAATTTTCCATTACTTAAAATGGCATATTTCATAAGTCAAAATTTCAAGGTCTAACTAAAAAATTTAAGAGGGGGGCCCCTGGGTGGCTCAGTAGGTTAAAACCTCTGCCTTTGTCTCAGTTCATGATCCCAGGGTCCTGGATCGAGCCCCACATCTGGCTCTCTGCTCAGCAGGGAGCCTCCTTCCCCCTTTCTCTCTGCCTGCCGCTCTGCCTACTTGTGATCTCTATCTGTCAAATAAATAAGTAAAATCTTTAAAAAATAAAAAACAATAAAAAATTTAAGAGGAAAAATGTACATGACATTATTTGAAGTCATGCAAAATTTCAAATCATGGTGAAATTTAGAACTGCCTAGAAAGCAAACATAGATTACAGAATTTTAAAGCTGGAATAATTTTATTTGGAACCAATTAGTTGTTTCTATAAATTATACATATGAAGTAACTGACAATAGTCCAAAAGATTCAATTTTCAAAACAAACTTGATGTCCTAAAATTATGAGATTCCCAATGACAACATGGACACTGAGAGAAAGAATAGCTTCTAGCATAAAATCGGGAAGGATGAAATTAATATCATGATAGGCTTCATAATATATGAAAACAACTAAAGTATTGCAATGAAATTCAAGAATTTGATATGCTATAGCAATAAAAATTCCCAGGATTAATATTAAAGAATAAATTCACATTAAAAGGAGTTGATTAAATATATGTGAATTGAAATATATGGATATGTGCTATATAATATTTTTACTAATGGATTCTTATGGGGACACATTTACCCAAAAATGTCTTCACTGTTGAGTAATTAATATCAACTACACATAACAAATTAAATTCAGAGTTCTGTGAGTTTTTAAAAAAATGTTTTAAAATTAAAATACTGGAGCATGTTAGGATTAAAAAGAAGTATTTAAAGAGACAACTATATGAATTAAGGATTCAGTGGGTATATTTTTATGGACGTTTTTACCAAGAATAATATGGAAATTTTTATAGTGCATAAAATGGAGAAAAAGGAAATGATTCAGTTGCTTCAGTTGCTTCTTCAGATCTAAAATTATAAGTAAAAGGAAGAGCTTTTAATTATAATCAGAACACAGTATGGAATATTTTTGTTCATGTCATACTCATAGAATCTTTTAAGAAATTCTCACATTAATTCTGGTTTCCCAAAATTTAGAAGTCAAAAAGGAAACCAAACATGGAGGATTTACCCGTGAAAGTCTCAACTTAAAAAATAATGACAGGGGTGCCTGGGTGGCTCAGTGGGTTAAGCCTCTGCCTTCAGCTCAGGTCATGATCCCAGGGTCCTGGGATCCAGCCCTGCATCGGGCTCTCTGCTCAGCGGGGAGCCTGCTTCCCTTCCTCTCTCTCTGCCTGCCTCTCTGACTACTTGTGATCTCTGTCTGTCAAATAAATAAATAAAATCTTTAAAAAAAAATAATGACAGGTCTGGAGAGATCCGACAAAGTATGTATTACTTTTTCAAATGTATGTGTCAAAATGTAATTAAAAGTGGTAGTCAAACCTAAAGAATGGAAGACTACCAAAAATAACAATCATGTAATTAGACCTCCTTTCTGTAGTTTAGCTTATATCCCTCTTACTTATAGTATTTTCTTGGGAAACTGAAATCTATTATTTCCCTTATAAAGTCCTCCCTGCTAACTTTTTGAGTGAAGTCAGGTACTGTGATGAGGGGAAGGGAAGTTTTCAATTTCCATTTTCTCCGTTTGGAACCATTTTAATTTTCTACACATACTCAATTACCTCTTCTATAATTTTTTAATAAAAGAATCAATTGTTTAAACAGGATAATGGTAGCTTTTGTTTTCCCATCCCTCTCTGAAAATCTGTGTGTAAAAGCTTTTTTTAAAAGCTAATACATGTTAGGACATCCAGGTGGCTCAGTAGGTTAAGCGTCCCACTCTCAGTTTTGTCGCAGGTCATGATCTCAGGGCCATGGGATGGAGCCCCACATCAGGCTCTGTGCTCAGCAGAGAGTCAGCTCGAATTTTCTCTCTCCTTCTCCCTCTGCCCCTTCCCCTGCTTGCACACACTCTCTCTCTCTCTCTCTCTCTCTTTCTGTCTAAAATAAATAAATAAAGTCTTAAAGCTAATATATGCTATACACACACACAAGACTAACTGAGAAACAAAAGGTCATATATATATCTATATGCAAATATTAAATAGAAGAAATCTTCTATACATATATGATTTTATATGTGTGGGTAGGCATGCATGTATATATATCCAACCTGTCTAGATCAATGTGTGCAAACATGACAAAACAGAGTCATCACAAAGTTAACCTATTTTTCCTTATAGTGCCTATCATGATATACCCTTTTTTATCCTGGGTCTCTTGTCTTTCAATATTGAAGCTAACATATTTCCAAACCCCCATTACTCAGATTGGAGAGACAAAGCAGCACAGTGAGTTAAGAAGGCAAATTTTAGAGCCGACTTCTGCTCTAGAGATGGGACTTCCCAGCGAGTCATTTAGTTTCTCAGTGTTTTGGTTTCTCTTCTGTAGAGTGAAGAATATTTCCTACCTCTAGGTTTGGGTGTTGTGAGGACATCACGAGTTAATATAAGTAAAGCCCTTAGAAGAGTAAACTGCTATACAAACATTAGCTAAGATTAGCATTCTCCCTCCAGATGTTCCCAAAGATTCCCAGGATGGTTTGTTCAGTCCAGTTCGACCAGATTGTTATTATCCATGGAAAGTCTGGTCAGTCAGCTAAAGAAACGCATTTTCTCAGCTTTGCTTCTGTCACTGTCACACAGTATCACCAACAAATGTGGGCAGCCTGGGCAATCGAAGAAAAATTCATTGATTGAATAAACATGCGTTGAGTGCCTTCTATGGACCAAGCATTCTCCTAAGCACTGAGAATACAATGGTGAACAAAACCAAGCCCTTGCTCTGGTGTGGGGTTTATATGTATTTTATTGACCTAGCTTATAGCCAAAGCTCCACAATTTAGCAGTCTAAAACTGAGGTCGCCGAGTAAGTTGATTTCTCCCAAACTATTCTGAATTTTGAATGCTGTTCTAATGGGAAGTTAAATGGTTTCCTGACAGTTCTTCCACAAAAGGAATAAGTTAAATTTTTAATTTAACTTTAATGTCTATGGAAATGCTTCGTATCCCAAAACCAAGAAAAGAATATGACACGTACAACTGCTTACTTGCATATATGTATGTGAGCAAGTGTAGGGTCTACAGTATGTGTTAAGTGAAATCATACCTGTAAGCAGCAAAGTGAGAAAGAGACTTTCATTTAATTTTTCTATTATTTAGATTTTAAACTTAAATCTTCTCCTTCCGAATCTTCCACTCCCGGAAAACACCTTGAGAAACACAACCATCTCAATGCACTCAGGGATCAATGGAAAATGTTAACCAAAGTAAATATTTTGTAATCACCACTAAACCCTTAAGCTTAACTGCAAATGTATAAGTATATAAGGTTTTTGCCCCCAGGAAATGTAAACATATTGCATTCTTTGTCCATGGCAGCTATCCTTGAAAAACTGATTCTACATGCCAGTGATGTAATTTCACAGAATTCAGGGAACAATGCTGATCAACAAACCTACCAGTAAAATTCTAGCCCTGACCAAGTTGTTTTATAATTCCATCACCATAGAAAAAGGAAGAATACAGAATATTGGTGCATAGCAATCCTTAATCAAATTTGCATTCCTTGGAAGGAAAAGATTCAGTTTTACAGGAGAAAATCTCAACCAATGGAAAAAGGGGTATCTACCTATCTGCTAAGTTGAAAACCCCTTATGAGCACAACCAGATGGAGATTACGCACATGCTTATAGACTTAACGTGTT
This sequence comes from Enhydra lutris kenyoni, assembly GCF_002288905.1. Classification (NCBI taxonomy): domain Eukaryota; kingdom Metazoa; phylum Chordata; class Mammalia; order Carnivora; family Mustelidae; genus Enhydra; species Enhydra lutris. The sequence continues at coordinate 54,081,925 of NW_019154085.1, forward strand.
TTCCCAAGTGAGGTTAAATTTCGCATTTGAAAAAGGTAGAATCACAGAACAGCATTCATCTGGAAAATGGTATGCTGTGATTCGGTACATGCTATTGCCTCAAATGGGAGTTACTTCAACATGCCTTTGTTTATTCTACACATCTGAAAACAGGCCTTTTTCATAATCCATATTCAATATTTTAGAAATCATTTGTTCTTATGGTGACAGATGCTAGCACTTGAAACTTGAACTCATGCAAGTATACTGTTTTTGAACTCCACATTTACATGTCTATATAATATATATTCATTTATTCAAAATATACACTGATCTCATGGTAGATACCCTATATAGAGCAGTGTGTAAGGCATATGTCAGCCTTACCCTCATGTAGTTTAAAGTATTATAGGATGGAAAGTAAATACACAAATAAATATCTAATAATAAATTCTGATGAGAGCTTTGAAAATAAGGAAGAAGAATGAGACCCACTCCAAACTGTGTGGTCAGGCAAAGTTTCTAGAAAGAAGACTGAAAATGAGACCAGAAGAATAAGAAGCTTTTTCATGAACTGGGGGACAAAAGCATGTGTGAAAGCTTTGCTAAGAAATTATTTGATTAATTTATGGAACTAAAAGAGCCATAGTTGAAGTTGGTGAGAAATGGGAAGAATAATTCCAGAAGAAAATGAAGAGAGAAGTAGGAGACATTGGATGCAGGTCCCCAAGGCCAGTTGTTTTAATTAGGGGAATGACATTTTCAGATTTAGGACATGAAACAATCACACCAGAGAGAGTTCTGAGGAGGGCAAGTAGAGAAGAAGGGAGACCAATGGAAACAATGCCAGCTGTGTACAAAAATGCTATGAAAATCTTGGTTTTTTTCTGCTGACAATTTTAGACATCTTTCTTGAATTGGATTCTATATAATTATTAGAAACAAAAATTCATTTTCTTTGGAAAACTTGTGAATTATCAATAAACAAAACAATAATAAAATAAACAATTAAGTTTGTCTATCCATATTTCAAGCATGCGATGAGCTTATATGTGTTGTCATGGGATTCTAACTGACCTCTGAAACACTTCCATATGGGAAATGTGTCTCATGCGAATGTCAGGGATCATGGTTAATGGGCATGTGCTCTGTTCCAGAGGGGAATCCACTGCTCATCTCCACCTAATTTTTGTTTGTGTAGGAACCGGGGTTCAATGCTGATAAATTTCTAGTTTTCCAAAATAAGCTAGAAATCTGGATATTTATGTGAAAGCTTTCAATGTTTTACATTGGTTCCATTTTTAAAAATATATATTTATGTTAATTTCCAGCCTTGTCAGCAATTGAAGTTTTGACCATTTGAAAGCTCCTCTGGCTTATGTGGTGAAGTAAATAGAGATTATTTCACATAATCCACAAAGTACTTTTCTAAAACTTAAACTAGTCTAAGGAATCCTCAATATTTAATAGTTTTTCCAGAACCCAAAAATATATACATATGCCTTTCCTGTGAATGAATTTTATGAAAAAAATAAGCATTCTCAAAAATGTGCATTGCACCCAATACCTTAAAATAGAGATTAAATAATTTAGGATATTCAAATGATCATTTGTTCACTCATTCATTCATTCATTCATTCAACAAATACAAGGGTTCATCATTGTGTTTGGCCCTGGCACAGAAAAGATACAAGATAAAACCCATGTTCTCATAAGGCTTGTGGTCACTGGATGGAGGAGTTAAATAAATAGGTAGGTCCACACATTGCAGTGTAGTGAATGCTTTCAAATAGGAGAGGACATATGTAGAAGAAACATATAACCCACACATGGTACTGGGAGGTGGGGGAATGGGCTAGAGAATGTTCTTTGTAGAAGTGACTTAGAACAGAAAGATAAATATGCATCACCCAGGTATGAGTAAAGAATGAGTATGTTTAAAGACCAAGTAATTGCAAAGAATAAAATGCTTTCAACAAATTGTTGAATGGCAAACAGAAGTAGGCCAACAACAAAAAGAGGAATACAGAGCAATAGTAAGACACAGAAGTGCTAGCTTCAAACAACAAGGCATTTGTGAACTGTTGGAACAAGTTGCAGCACCAAGATCCTCCAGATACGTAGCCATGAGAAAGAGACACTCTGTCCAAACCAGCACTCCAGGTGACCACACGTTTTAGAGTTAGGAGAGTGTACAACAGGTTCTTCAAAGATTCCTGAAGCCAAGCATCAGCTTCTCGTGCATGCTGTATAATAAGGAATACCCACTTTTCAGGGACACCTTACATGAAAAAAGCACAACATCTTCATTGGAAACGAACCAGAATTTAAATCAGCCTGGAACAGCCATTCGGTAATCCACACCACCCCAAAGATACTCAGCCCCAATAAACTACCCTCCATCTTTTATTGCAACCCTGGAGAACCCAGATCTCCCCCATAGGAACTCCCATAATTACTGTGACCAGTTATACACTATTATGCGATTTCTTCTTCAAATGTTCTAAGAAATTCTCTTCTCAGTACTTACACTCAATTTCAGAGGGAGGAAGTGGCAGAAATAAATTCAAAAGCTACTCAGCCTTTGCTTATTTCACTTGGGGAGAATGATGTCAGGAAAGTCAAGATGCTGTGGGAATGTGGTTAGATAAAGAATGAGGGAGAGAAGGACTGGGATCCCCACTGCAGAACGTTCTGGTGAGGCAGGGAATAAAGGAATGACTAGCTAGATCCTGGGGAAGACAGCCCAGGAATTCAGTAACTGGATAAAGGAAGAGTAAGTCTACATAGAGCTGTGACATTCAGTTGATATATACACAGTGATTTCGCTATCTACCAGGATGTATCCATTAAGAGTCTTTTTATTTATAAAACCCAATTTAAACTGGATTACAGAAAGATTATTTATTGGTTCATATAAATGAAAGGTCCAAGGAGTATGTTGGGCTTCAGATACAGCAGGAGTTCAGAAGTTCAAATGATATCATCGAAACCAGGTTTTTCTCTTTTCCCTGCCTTCTAGTTCGCTGGCTTCCATCACTAAACACAACACGTTGACTTTTGACAGCTTTGGGCTTACCCTGGTGGCACTGAGGTACTGAATTTGGTGTTCTGTTTTATGCCCTCATTTTAGTTCTTTATCTTAGGTTCACATTTGACCTCTTTGTTTTTTTCAATTTTTGTATTGTGTGAAAATGCACGTTATATAAAATTTACCATTTTGACTATTTCTTTAGGGTACCATTCAGTGGTACTAAACACATTCACAATGTTGTGCTAATGTCACCACCATCCATCTCCAGAACTCTTTTCATCTTGTAAAACTGAAGCTCTATACCCCAACAGTATTAATTTCCCATTTCCTCCTTTCCTCCAGCCCCAGACAACCACCGTCATTTTAACTACTCTAAGTACCTCTCATAAATGAAATCATACAGTATTTGTCTTCCGGTGACTGGCTGATTTCACTTAGTGTAATGTCTTCCATGTTCATTCCTATTGTAGCAAATGTCAGAATTTCATTCCTTTTAAGGCTAAATAATACTCTATTATATGCAGATACCCCATTTTACTTATCCATCCATCCATCAATGGGTACTTGAGCTGCTCCCACATCTCACTTCTTGTGAATAATGATGCTATGAACATACGTATACAATTATCTTTTCAAGACTTGCTTTCTTTCTCTTGGATATATCCTCAGAAGTGGAAATGGTGAGTCAGATGGTAATTCTTTGGGGGTTTTTGTTTGTTTGTGTGTGTGTGTGTTTTGTTTTGTTTTTGAGGAAATGCTCTACTGTTTTCCGCACCAGCTGTATCGTGTTACAATTTTACATTCCCACCAATAGAACACAAGAGTTCCAATCCTTCTACATTCTCACTGAAACATTTTCTATTCCTTTGTTTTTGATCAAAGCCACCTCAGAAGGTATTAGTTGGTATCTCATTGCAGTTTTGATGTGTACTTCCTAATGATGAGTGATGTTGAGCATCTTTTCATGTGTTTGTTGGCCATTCGTATAGCTTCCTTGAGAAATGCCTATTGAAGTCCTCTGCCTACTTTTGAATCAGGTTGTTTATTTTTGTTGTTTTTGTTAAGTTTTAGGATTACTCTATATAATCTCAATATTTAGTCCCTTATCGGTGTGTGACTTGCAAATATTTTCTCCCATTCTGGTTGCCTTCTTACCCTACTTAAAGCATCTTTTAGTGTAATTTTTAAATTTTTTCACGAAGTACAGTGTGTCTCTATTTTTCATTTATTGTTTGTGCCTTTGGTGTCACAAGGTGTTTAATTTTTATTTTAAAAACGGCAAAAGACTCTTTTCTAGGATTTTCAAAAAAATTTTTCATTGTCTTCCTGGCTCTGATGAGGTGCACACACATACCAAAAGTGATCACTGCAACTAGACCTATACTTAGACTGTAGCCAAAAAAGAGATACATTAAAAAGAGGAACATATTTGGGGAAATGTCCTTTATCTGAAAAGTTCTAGAACGGTAATTCACAATACAACACACAAAATTTCCTAAGGGTATACCAAACTGGGGATCAGTCTTTCTTTTGTACAAGCCCTATAAACATTTTAGCAAAAACATATCCCAACAATGAATCCTTTCTTTGCAGTCACAACTTGAAACATACTTACTATGCTACATTTTGCTGAACAGGTCAGTAGGCATCAAGAGGTACTGAAATACAGGGCCCTGAGTGTCTCAGTCCCTTAAGGGCCTGCTTTTGCTCAGTTCATGATCGCAGGGTCCTGAGATCAAACCCCGCCTAGGCTCTCAGCTCAGCGGGGAGTCTGCTATTCCCTTTCCCTCTGCCCCCACTTGTACTCTCTCTCACTCTTTCCCTCAAATAAAGAAAGAAAATCTTTTTATTTAAAAGAAAAAAAAAAAAGAGGTACTGTGGGCACCTGGGTGGTTCAGTGGGTTAAGCCTCTGCCTTTAGCTCAAGTCATGATCTCAGGGTCCTGGGATCAAGACCCACATTGGGCTCTCTGCTTGGCAGGAAGCCTGCTTTCTCCTCTCTCTCTCTCTCTGCCTGCCTCTCTGCCTACTTGTGATCTCTCTCTGTCAAAAAAATAAATGAAATCTTTTTTTTTTTTAAGGGACTGAAGTAAAACACAAACACTTAAAAATAAGTTATATTGAATACTCCTCTAGAATATTTTCTTTTCACCTCAAGAATGATGTTGTAGAAAGAGAATAGTTTCAGAGACCAATTAAAACACAAATTGAAGTCAGAGAAAGAAATAGTTCTCAGTCTGCTCAGGCTGCTATAACAGAATACCATAGCCAAGGAGGCTTATATACAATAGAAATATATTTTTCACAGTTCTAGGGCTACAAAGTCCAAGATCAAGGTGCTGACAGATTAAGTATGCAGCAAAGCCCACTTCCTGTTTCACATATGGCCATCTTCTCCCTGTGTCCTCACATGGCAAAAGATGGGGGAGCTCTTTAGGGTCTCTTTTAAAAAGGCATTATTCTTATTCATAAGAGTTCCATCTTTATGACCTAATCACCTTACAAAGGCCCACCTTGATCACATTGGGATGGGTTTCAACATAAGAATTTGGGAGGCATGCAAACATTCACTGTACTAAAAGGAAGACTTAATTATGCTTTTTTGTATGAATGACATGTAACTAAAAGAATGTACTGGTAAAACCTATTAACTCATTATAAGTATAAAAATATTAATTGAATATAATTATAAGTATAAATATAAGTATAAAATATTAATTGAATAAATATTGGTTTAATAGGAATCTAGGATTTGTTGAAAAAGCATGTGCATAGTATAAGAAAGAAGTTATGAACAACTTTAATTTGAGAGGTTAGTTGATAGCCGTGATTTTTGCATAATTCAGAATTAATAGGGCAAGGACTATTCATTGAAAATCAAGCCCATTAAATTTAGAGCAAACTAAAAAGAAATTGTACTTACCTTGGTAAATAATAAATATGAGGAGCTCATTAGAAACTCAAGAAGTGGTAAACCTGAAAATTTAAATGAATCTGAAAATATTTTCTTTAATTATGAATTGCAGAACTATTAAGTGAAACTGGCATGAATAGGACTTTAAAGATTTCATAGATAGTAATTATACGCTCTCTTAATTTCATGTTCACCAATATCTTGGTCATTATTTCACTAGGCAGCATATTCCATTATAGGAAAAACTCTGGCCATTAGAAAGTCCTTCTTTCCTTTGAACTAAAGCTTATAGTTACTTCTGTCCTACCTTAGAATCACTCAGGAGAAAAAAAAAAAGATTTATACTCAGAATTAAAACCATTGATCTCTATGTGATCCAAGCAATACAGACTAGAACAGAAATATGCACTCTTCCTTTGTTCGGGACACATATCTTCTACTAATGCCCCAAAATAAAAATTCATTAACTTTATTGACAACTTACTGTTACTGAATTCTGTGCTGGATATTGATTGTTTTAGAGCCAGCATTCATTTTCACTTCCTTGTACGCTCTCCCCTATACTGCTGAATAATCCCCCTTCCACCCTCACCCTCCTCACCTCCAGATATCCACCTCCTAATCCCTGGAACCTGTGAGTGTTACCTTGTCTGAAAATAGGGACCTTGCAGATGTTATTAAGTTAAGAATACTGAGATGGGGAGATAATCCTGGATTATACAGGTTGACCCTAAATGTAATCATGCATGTCCCTAGAAGAGAGAGGCAGAGGGAGATATGAAACACAAGAAGTCAGTGTGATGAAAGGAAACAGGAAGAGAGAAAAAGGTGGTGTGATACAGGGTCATGGAACAAGGAATAGGGATGCTGTTCAGAAGCTGGGAAAGTCGAGGAAATGGACTTGTCCCTAGTATCTCTGGAGGGAGCATGGCCCTGCTGACACCTTAATTTCGGCAGGGTGAAACCCTTGTTAGACTTCTGGCTTCCAGAGCTATGAGAGAATAATAGACATTGAGAGCTATGAGAAAATAATAGACATTGTTTTAAACCACCAAGTGTTTGATAGTTTGTTACAACCACAGAAAACTAAAACACCCTCTCTTTGGAAGGGGGCAATCCAATCCCATGAAATTTGGAGCTTGGAAGAGAATCCAAGCCATTATTAACCTTCTAGCAGTAATGTCCAGGCACAGAGTATTTGTCAGTGGCTCCCAGGACCTTTCTACTGCTCAGTTTTTCGTACTGAAGGCAGCGAGGTTTATTGGCAGTGGGAATCTGCAATTCCCACAAATTTCTGATTTCTTGAAACCTAGCAACAGCTTTTCATGACTTCCACCACATCCTCAGCTCTCCCAAATGATCTTAGCTCCTGAATTTAAACCCTTCCTAAAAATACAAAATAAAATAAATTCTCCCTGTTTGAATCACCTAGAGTGCTGTTTTCCTGACCAAACCTTGACTAATAACACCCAAGCTCTGAATGTCCTACAGCTTACTTAGAATAAACAGAGAATATTTTGCTTCCAAAAATTGTATAAGGTTCTCATTTCTGTAAATTAGCAGTCATGGGAAGAGTTAATTGTTTTCCAAAGCAATATAAATAAATGTGCATAAAGAGAAAAGTATAATATTTAATATTGACTTATTCCTTCATTAATTCAACAAATATATATTGAGCACGAGCTCTGTTGGAGAGGCCATACACAATATTAGAGATGCAAAGATGAGCAAGCTAGGTGTTATTTCTACCAACAGAGTTGGTAAGAGGAGAAAGGTGCAAATATATTGGCAGTTGAAAAGAGAATAACATTCTATGAAAAGGTAAGTTCAAGGGGCTACAGAAGATACAACCTTAGCAGGATCAAGGAATGCTTCTTGAATGAAGTTATACCTAAGCCAAGATCAAAAGTGTAATGGGAATTACTAAGGTGTTATTCAAATGGAACAAGAAATAATCCTTCTCTCCCCCACTTGGCGACATCTGCCATTTGTCCCCCCTCTTCCATCTATGAATCCCCGTGGGGCTCAAGCCAGCTCTAACTTCTTTCCAGCCACACCGACACACAGAAAATTATACTGCAAGTGAAAGCAGATTATTATTGAAAGACAACGAGCATATCCTCCAGGTATGAATTTCCGAAATAAAAATCTAGAAAACAGGGCAGTCATTTGAAGGGAGAGTTTAACAGAAAGCAGAGGACACTTCAAATGTAGAAAATGGCTCCCGCAGCTGCTGCTCGCTCGCGCAGCCGCTCTGGGGACTCTGGCACTTATTTGAATGTGATGACTGGCCAGCATAGGACTTTCAAAATTTCTGAAATCAAATATCTTTACTCAGAACTCTGCAATTTACTATGGTTCTATTGTTTGGATTGAGTGCACCTATTTCACTTACCAGGTCTCTCAAAGCATTTCCTCATGAATCTTTGAATCTTACTTAAAAAAAAAAAAAAAAAAAATATAATTATATATATATATATATATATATATATATATTTTTTTTAAAGTCAGTCAAACCTGAATTTAGAGTTCAGTTCAGCACTTGCTACATGTGTAATCTGAGGGAAACTACTGAAATCACCTAGTCTTCTTTTTATTAATCTGTAAAATGAATATAACGATCTCTAACCTTCTGCAGATATAACACCTGTGAAATGCCCAACTCAATGGCTGACCCGATCTTCCTACCTTTCCTTCCTTCCTTCCCTCTTTTAAGACAGTGCAGCATGTAGTCATATTGCAATAATTATGTGCTAGCATCTTAGATATAAATTAAAACATTTTTTCCAGCTCGACTACGAGCTTATAATCAGCAAAGTCTCAAGACTTGAGATTTGAAACAATCTGTCAAATGGCTCAAATAAGTGGGGACACTCGGGCCCCGACTTGCCCTTCTTCCACCCTCAGAGGAATGTCTTCTCAGTTAACATGGTCCTCTTTTCTTGAATTATTAACGGCAACAGGAAAAATTTCTTCCTGGTTAGATCAGTAAATCCAATTTTCTACTGCCCACTTCAAGCATTAAGTCAAGCTCCAAATAATGATAGCATTATATCAAAGTAATGGACAAAATAGTCTATATCATGCAAAATTAAAATGTGAATTAATTTCCAAAGAAAAAAATATTTTCAGTGATATTAGTTCTTTCATTCTTATTGCCTACTGGGAATGAAGAAAACTGCTCTCGAATCATGTGATGGATGGGTCCCAGAACAAGCAGTAAGAACTAATTCACCAATTAAGTTTTAAAAAATCCAAGGAACTGAGCACATGTCTAATAAAAAGAACATGGATCCCTGAAGGGAAGAAGAAGAAAGAGAAGGAGGAGGAGGAAGAGCAGGAGCGGGAAGGCACTGGGTCACCAAAAGAAGGCTAACGAATGAAACATTGCATTGAGCATAGGAGGAAGTGTGTTCCGTTGCCGCGTGACACTGAAGGAGACAAGTGCTGCTCATGTGCCAGGGTCTGAAAAGTACAATGGAATATAAGTGACTCATCAAGAAATACTTCAGTGTACTCTGATGTTTTATTGATGCTATAAAAATGGCATAATCTGCATTTTCTTAATCTACTTTGTTTTAGGAGGATTTATCATTATTAGTTACAGATTATGAGAACCCAGCAGGCAAGAACTACCCCTTTCCCAATTTTTGTGTCCGGACAATCTTCCTAGAAAAATGTTTAAACAAACATACGTATGTCACATGAAAGGGAATCAAAAGCCAGAAGCGCACTACTCTTAGCACTTAATCAAATGATACAAGGTTTTGCCAATTGTCCATGTACTGGGACAATTATCTGGACAATGTATTTGTCCAGGAAATTATTTTATGTCCAGGAAATTATTTTAAGTTTGGAAGATATTTATTTTCTTAAACAAGGTCATAAGAAACAGGAAACAGAGTTGGTCCCATATAACAGACTATGCAGGAGATCAGGGATGGGAAGTCATTTGCTGGAAAGTTGGAGGGGGCCACACATTCACCTAAGACAGTCACAAAAAAGATGGGCTTCAGGAGACTGCCCTTGGAAATGGCATATATGGGCAGCAAGGGAGGGAGGGCACAGTGCTGTCAGGAGGGAGGGCAGCGGATGAGGGAAGTTGCTGGAGGAGGGCCGTACTATTATGAAAAGTGATATGGAAATCACAAATGGCAAAAAAAAAAAAAACCCATAAGGAACATGAAATGTAAACACTACAGCTAAACAGTATTGGGATTATTTCCTCTAGTGTTGGGCTGGGGAAATCAGCTACCTGTTGGATTCTTTAGAAACAGCTATTCTACTCGAGTTACCATAACATATGCATTTCCCAGAGTCAACTAACAAGCCAGGATGAACCATCCGCATCTTTTCCCCCACATTAATGACATTCAGTATTTCAGATTCAGGAAAGGAGGTACATGCACCAGGTTTCAGACAGGTTTGTCGCTTCCGGCCACCAAAAGATAAAAACTATTTTTAAGACACATGAGAACATAGCTTTAGCTAGGAGTGGGGGTTGTTTGATTGTTCGGGTTTGGTTTAGCTTTTTATGTGACTGTCTCCTTCACTCTAGCCAGAATTCCTCAAAAGTGGTAACTTTGCTACAGGCATCTTTGTTTTTGCAGCTCTGACCACGGTACCTGGCATACTGAAGAGATTCAACAGAGATGAGATGGAGGGACGGGTAGGAAGATGAGTGGGTAAGTAAATACTCATGGATGAGTTGTGGCAATGACAGGTACTTAGAAATATCCTTTAATTAAGAGAAATGACTTACATCCTTAAGTTCCCAGGCAAACTTTCTTTCTTGAAGCATAGAAATTCCTAAGAGATTTCCCGTACTGGAAGATGGAGAGGTTTGTGCTCTCCAGACTAAGCTACAGAATACCTTAGAGCCGAAGTATTAGCCTAAATACCAAAACCCTAAAGCTCTGAAATGAGGGGACTAGAATAGAGTGAGTGTAGAGTCTGTGAAAATGAACTAAAAAATAACACTGGAGTTTTATCAAGGTTAAGTGCAAAGTAAATCGATTACAAATCTGAAGTATAAATAGAAACATTGAGAGCTCTGACTTGGGGGCCCTCCCTTCACCAAGTGCCTTCAAGTCCTTCTCCCTTGCATGAAAAAAAACAGGGTGTTCAGGTTTAGTAATTGTCCTTATGTGGGAAACACATGGCTTAGGTTTCCTATCCTAAAAGATTTAGTCTCATCTCAGTTTGGAAAATTCCTTCCTAGAAAAATAAAGAGGCAACTAAATGCTCAATGTCTCTTAAGAAAAGAGAAAATATATAAATACATTTGCTCTTTAATTCTGATTAATTGAAAGGGGAATAACATAAAACTTCATGCTTTTAAAGCACAAAATCACCAAGTTTCACTAAAAGGGAGACTGCTCCGGTCTTCACACACGTTAAAGTATTCACCGTCACGTGATGACTACTCCTAACCACACCGCATGTGTCACTTAGATCCATCTTGCTTAACCTTGCCAACTCATTATGGTTACACACCAGAGACAATGAAGGAAGGAAATTATTCTAAAGAGCTAATCAAAATATAAAAGCCACATGTCATTAAAAATGCAAAATTAACACACCAATAGCTATTCTTAGAGTTGGAAAAATAATTGTTCTAAAGATAATCATTTGCTTCACATTTCAAAGAAATATTACTGTGACCACAGGAATGTCAGTAAAGGGATGCCTGTGACTGTAACACAAAGCAAAACAATGCTTTTCTTAGGTGTAATGAATTATGGATTAATCTGTAAGATAACTATTTGAATGGATTTATTTCTTATCAACAAAAAGTGGTTTCTCTTCCTTTAGAATCCCGTCATCCCATCCTGAAACTTTTTCAGGAGCTCATTGTTGTTTGGGTTTTTACTTGTTTGTTACAGAGACACATTTTTAAGAATTATTTTCTCTTAATAGTGAGCATAATCACTTTTCCTCTTCCTCCAATGGCTGAAATATGTTCTTCTATTGGTAAATGTGGCTCAGGAAAATGACTGACCTTTTCAAACGAAATTTATAATTTTAGAAATGTAAAACTTAACATTCTTTAGTAATCCAATATTAAAATACATTTAGGTTGATCTACAAAATGCTCTGATTTCAACTATTCTTTTTTTGAGTGTGCAATAGAGAAACATTAACAATGCGTGTGGTTTAGAAAAATTCATTTATATAGCTGTTTGCCATGTCATGATGTATTTTAAACAAAAGAGGTACAGACAAAGGTATTGATTTTAGGGACTTAACTAAATAAACAGTATGTAAATTGGGTCTTTTTCTATAAAATTAGATCAGGACACACATATTACACTGCCTTTTTCTATAAGAATGACAGCTATTGAATTTGGCAGACATTGGAATTTGGTTAAAGAGTTACAGACCTTTGATCTTTGGATTACAATTAAATGAAACCATTGTAAAAGGACAGTGGTGGGCCAGCCAATTCCTCAAGCACACCACAGCAGCCAGGAGGCGATACCGCTTAGTGCTGTCAAGAAATCGACTGCACCCAGGTCTAAGCCCCATGTCTGCTGGTAGATGATGAGGATGGTGATCATTAGAATACACAGAAATACCTTGAGAACGCAAGTCGGTGTGCTTCCTCCCCTTTAGTTTACATCATATTCCCATGCTGATCTATTATACTTCTAAGTAATGATATAATACCCGGGGGGAACAGTTGGCTCATTTATATATATTTTTCTCAAGACTCTATGTGGGGTTATTTTTAGAGCCAGTAGAGAGAAACACAGAATTTCGGGTTTGAATTCCCTGGAGTTTTAAGGAAAATGAATGGAGGGAAGGAACTTAACGTGATTGTAGCTCTCCTTACTTCCTCATTTGTAGAAATACTTGTTTTGTTCTCTTTTTTTTTTTGTCCTTTCTTCTCTTTTTCTTCTCTCTCTCTCTCCCCCCTTTTAATAACACTTTCCTAATCAACCTGACTGTTAATAAATTAACTTTCACAGTCATACCCAAGGGAGTCATTCCCTTCAAGTCTTTGCTTTTTAAGCTAAATTCTCCAAGTTGCAAATAACACCATTACGCCATAATGACAACATTTGACCACCATCTTTAAAAAGAGATTTATTGATAACCTTTTGAATAAGAGGAATGCTCTGTCCCCAAGTTCCCTATTAGTTCACATTCTTCATCTGTAATTATTCTTAATTCTTGCAAGAAGTATCCTAATAAATGGACAATAAACAGTGACTTAGCAAGTTTTCCTCATCTAAAATTATATATTCATAGCAACAAATAGGGAAGTTAGCTCTCTCTCAGGTCTTTTTATCCAGCCCACCAGATCTGTGTTCCTTTTTTTTTTTTAACCTTCTTTGTTATGTCATTCCGCAGACAGAGCTCAGGCTGTTTCCTGTCACCCACTGGAGCAAACTGCTCAACAGAAAGCACAGTTGGACAGCCCTTAATTAGTGCTACTTGGGATAGTCAGTGTGCAAGCTTGTGTCAGCATCTCACTTAAACAGGAATAGAGCAGTGAGAATCAGCTGACAGTTTGAGATGCAAGACACCGGGTCTTTCACTTCCACCTACAGTCATATATTGCGTGCTGCACGCCTGTGAATGGTATGAAAAATGTTGGAAATAATGTTCTGTATGTAAATTGGAGTCAAATTATCCCATCACATCTTACAGGGTGTTTATTTCTTTAAGTGATCTGGTACGTATTCTCCGTCAAAGTCGAATGCGCAAAAAGAAATAAAATAAATTCTGAAATCACTTGCTCATGATGAATTCCTAAAAATTAACCAAACAGACCTGCCACAGTTTTTTAATATTAAAAAAAAAAAGGAAAAACAGAGACTAGCACTTTATAATTAGTTAAACGGAGCGACAGAATGCAATTAACTTAAAATCAACTGAACAGTAGCCTCGGGATTTGCATTTTATTTTGCATTGGTATCCAATGTGCTAACATGATCATTGACTATTATGATATCACCTATGTAACTTAAACGGAAATCAAACTGTACCCAGGTAGACTAGATAACTAACATACTTCTTAGCCAAAATCTGAGCTTTATCAACTTAAACTTTTCGTATCTGTGAACAGAAAGATTGATTTACAGCTTAACAAATCTCTTGTGGGATAAACACCCGAACACAGAACTCTACCATCTGCTTGCACCTCTCAAGTTAACATGACTAGCTATTTTGATATTTTATTACAGTTTCGACTCAACAGCCAAGCCCAAAATTTGAAACAGAATTTGGTTCAGTTCTGTGACGTGGGATTTTCTTTGTTGTAGAACAGACACTGTTTAGTCTGGGTGAAAAATGAGATCAATATATTCTAAACCTGTAACTTATTATAAACATAACCTCCCCCAAAAGTGTTTTAAATTAATATTTTTCTAGTGGCTAATAGAGTCCCTTTAGGTTAAACGTGAAGGGAGTCTACCATGCATGTTTTCGGAGGGTAAACAGCCACCACTTCCTTTCTTTTTTCTTTTTTAATCTCTCTGGAAGGTAGCTATTGTACTTTATACAGTAGACATTTTTAGAAACTGTTTTTGCTTTTTGTTGTCGCAGCTCAGTGGTAGGATGGCGTTTCGGGGCTCATGGCAGTACAGCCTTCTTTATAAGGATGAATGAAGATGAAAAGCAAGACAAATAGAAGCGAAAGAGACACTGCTTTATGTGATTCATGATAGCTTGCCGTAAGCCTGTTAGCCTCTGCCTGGCTCTCCTCCCCGAGAAAATAATGGATGGTTACAATGTGGATAGCGACACTGTCAAACCATCAGGAACTGCTGATTATAGTGCTAAATATTGATCTCTGCTTCACATGTGTCAAAATTCTTTCTTCCCTTAATTAGAACTTCCCTAAGCACCATACAAGAACAAACTGAATATATCAGATCTCTGTGAAAGGGAGTGTGATACCAGCATATAATTGTGACCTCTTGTCTTCTCCTTTTCTCTTGAGTTCTGAGATGACTTCGGCTGTCTTTGCTGCCCTTCCCAGCCCATGTGATCATCATGCTCATTTTTCCCAATCTAACCATAGGAAGATTTCTCCCAGTCTCTGCTTTTCATCATTCTGAACCACTAGGGTAGTAGTCAGATGGCAGGGAGACTTAAAGTGCCAGAAGGTGCCTTTTTCTATTTGTTTGTTTCATGGTACACCGCACCAGGCAATGACCTGTGGCAAGAATGTCATACAAAACGGAGACAGGTTCACCCAATCAAAGGGAGCTTTAAAATTAATACAGATCCCTTCATTTCTTCATGTGAGATCTGGGAAGGGCAATTTCAGGGTGCCATAGTCTTCCTGATTATCAGTCCCACTCATTTTAAAAATATTTTTAAGAAAATTTGGTATGGAAAGAATCCCTTTTTAGCTCCAAATTCCTCCATCAACTGAACCAGGGTAAAGCTCCCTACTAATTTGATATTACTATTCAATCAACTTCCATATTCTGTACTCTAGCAGTAATGCAACATAATGAAAGGTTGTGATATATGGTTTCAATTTGTACTGCAAACTGAACACTTAACTCATTTATCTTAGTTTACCTGTAATATATTGTTATTTTTTAATCATGACACCATGGTACATTTGCCTTTACTTTGATGTGCTTGATAAAATCAATATTTCATTAAAAGATTTTCAAAAATTGTTTATTTCCAACACAGAGCCAGACTGGTTTGGCAGCCGGTTTCCTAGGAGCAATGTCCCACCGACTCTGTGAGCACCCCTGGCCCCATAAATACCTGGTACGGAGGATCTTCATCCGCAGTCGCCTCCCTCGTGCATTGGCAAGGTCCACACTCACCATATGGGCTTTCGAGGGACAATAAATAGCAAATTTCATTTTTGACCTTTGCATGATAAACCTAGAAGAGGGTGAAGGAGGGACGGTAATATTAAGGCTCCCCACTTTTTTAAAAGCATTTCCAACAGGAACTTCTCTGTCCCGTGCAGAGAAACCTCCAAGTGTCCCACATGAACACAGGTCCCCTCCCACCTCTGCCCTGGTCACCTGGCTACATCTCACCGCGGGTGCTCTGCATCACTGGTAATGATCAGGTTGGCAAAGTGCAGAGACTGAACTTTAAGTTCGGCTGAAGAGCCTCAGACTGCAATGGAGAGGTGCCAGCATTTCTAATACGCTGGTGCACGACAGTGACACTGAATGCTCGTTTTAACGTGGCATAGTTTGCAAGTAGAGCTACTTACATGAGAAATGTTAACTAATGGCAACCGTCGACTTCTTCTCCCTTAGCTTAGGGATGTGGGAAGAAAAATGATCATGGGGCTGTCTGGTTAAAACACACATTACCCATTTTCTTAAAGCCATTCAGCTCACAGAAATCACACTTTTGCCTGTTTTCCCCTCTGTGTTACACATAAAATATAAATTTATCACTATAAATCAATATCCAGCTATCTTCACAGGCTGCATTTATGCCCTTTGGAGATAAATGTAGCATATGATAACTGAAGCCAATATACCATCTCTGGATAGATATTTGGCTATTATATAAATACAAGGAACATGGTGAAATATAAGCTTTTATTTGTAGATTTAAACAAGTTTGTCCTGTACAATCAGGAAAGTAGAAAACAGTCACGGATAAAAGTACATATATTCATTGAGCTGTGTTCCTTCTGCGTGAAGGTGACAACAATTTTGTAAATACCAAGGACTGATGAGTTCGTTGACAAGTACACATAGAGCCCCCCATCAGAAACAATCACGGGTTGAAATGACTAAATCACCTTCTCCTTTGGTAGTAATTGGATGGAACAGGATTTGCAAGGGCTGGTGTGCATAATACCTTACAGCCAATAGCACCGGAGGACGAGCGACTTTTCTTTAAAATCATCCCAACTGTGTATCACCCAAAATCTGGAATAAATTAGTCATCCTTTTATCTGCAAGAAATATTCATGACAATTCACAGCTGAGGCAGATAGGATATGGTCAATAAAGAGTCTACTAGTCTTTATGTCCCATTTGTGCCCTTCCCATGAATCTAAACCAAAAGAAGTAATAAGGAAGTGGCACATACGAATAGTACCTTTAAATAAGCAAGTGAGCCTTCTTCAGCAACAAGCAACATTCTCGGGATATCAAAAATAATAACTGGTTTTGCAGCAATACAGCATGGAAACACGAGGGTATAAGATATACTGTACTTTAAGCTCTGTTTGATGAATCTGAGCACAGTTCCTGGGGGATAGATTACTTTAAACCATGCTCTTTTACTTTCTAATCCTGACTTGATTTGATTTGTACTTTAATACAGCTGCCTGGCAATTCAACAGCAAATAGAGACTATTTATGTAATCAGATTGTAAGTAGTGGGACAAGAAGAAACTCTCTAGAACCTTTTTGGAAAATAGTTTGTTGTACTTTTTATTTATTGAACAGCAGGGCTCCGGGCTTTCCAGTGCTCATTATAATTGGTTTTCTGCTTGAACTTTCAAAAACTGTCATGTCAATACTCAAACAGAATTTTTTTGCTTACTATATGGCTGTGGGCTCTATTTTCTCATGTGCAACTTGACAAAGTTTCTTGTAATACCTCAGAGGCAAAGTTCTAGAGTTTTGTTTGCTATTTAAGAAAACCGGGTATCAGAGGGCTTTAGCATTTTGCACACTTGTGTTCTTATTTTGCAATTAAATGCCTTAGTCTAATATCTGTTTCCTTTTGTGCCTACCACTGCCTATTCACGTGTCTCTATTGTTCTGTGGAAGGAGATGCTCTGTTTTTGTTTTGCCAGCCACCAACAGGCTCTGGATCCCACTGCCCTGAGGCACACTCACGTGGAAGTAAGGTTGATCTTCCATTGATGTGTCCATAATCACACTTCATATGCTAATTACCGTTTGATTTAAAAAATTCCCCCTTTCCCAAAAGTGTTATTTCCTGTGCCATTACCGAAAGTGCAAATGAATTTTATATTCTCCCAAACTCTCTTCCTTCGGAAGCTCTAAAAACTCACCCAACCACTTATGCACAACAAGAACCTCAAATGAATCTAAGACAAAGTAAAACATTTGTCCAAACTGAAAATGAATTTTTAAACTCTGTCCCTGGAAACAACCTCTTCATATAAATATGCATATGGATATTTTCAAAGAGGTTAGCCCTATCATATTCTACTTTTTAACTAGCTCGAGGTCACTTGATTATTTGTAATAATTCTTCTGTGGCCAGAACAGAGATAATTGCAAGACAAAGGATTTGTGCTGAAAATCAGTGCTCTCTGTATTTGGTTTCATTTCCTTTCTTTCTACAATTTCATACTCTTTAAAGTAATCATCTCTTAGGAACTATGCAATGAATGCATAGTTTCTCTTTATGTTAAAAATGCAGGACTAAAATTAAGTAAATGAAGACCACTGAATAACATCAACAATTCGGTGAGAACTTTTTAAAGTACTAAAACAGTCTTTGCTCGGACTGGACGATAGCATTGCAGACAGAAGTTGTCCTGTTTCGATATTTCTCTTAATTACGTGATGGGCTTCCTTAAGAATATGTCAAGAGAGACACTGTGCTATAAAACTAAAACTTTGCATTCGATGTGGTCCCATTGTCTCCGAATTTTGTCCTGGCGGTGGTTAAACGTGTGATTATGGAGCTGAAAACCATTCTTCTCTCAAAAGCCAACCCAGGTACTACCTTTTCAAAATCCAAACGCTCACTGAGAAAGCAGCCATCTACAAACACAAGCTTGACTTTAAACTCAGGCAAAAAGAAAAGCATCTGTAAGGGAAAATATGCGTCAGTGAAATGCCGTAGCTGCCGCTCAGATTTGCAGCCATATTCTCAAGTGCGATCCAGAGGAAGCTGGCAAGGATGCAAGCTGGGGCTCACCTCTACAACGCGCTTGTGTTCTTTTCACCCCTGCACCAGGAAAAATGGAGCCCGCCAGCGTTAGGTGGATCCTTACGCACCTTTTGGGGTACATCAGGGTCGGTTAGTACCGCGCCTTCTGAACTTCTCATACTCAGCCTCCAGAAAAAGATTGCCACCACATCATGGGTGGGAGCTAGGCTGAAACTAAGAATAAAAAGAGAGTTCAATATAACAAGGGTGTGAGGGGGAATGAAGAATGTTGCAGAAGTTTAAGAAATGGAAAAAGAGCTGACAGTGCTTACTTGAAACAATAATCGGCATGGAGGCTCTTACCGAACTCTACTCTTTATTTCAAATATTTAACTGGAATGGATTTGTATATTTATACAATCAGATCTGTGAAGGTAGTCATGTTTAACCACAGAGTATGACTTTGCAGCTTGATCCTGGAAATATAAGTTTGCCATGCTAGAGCACAGGTTTAAGGTGACTATCAGAATCAAATAAAAATATGAAATCCATTACATTCTTAGGGTAAAACTCCTTCCCTGGAACTCAAATAGGAAATTGCTTGTGGATGGCAGCTTTTTACTTTCATAATTTTATGTCCACGTGCTTCCCTATATGAGTGAATATATCATTTCCGTTCCATACGAACTGAAAAAAAATTATCTTAATTCTTTGAAAAAATATTCTGGAAGATATATACATGCTTATTCATACATGCATATATGCATTTGTACATACCTATAAACTAACAAATCCAGTCTGCTGATTATTAGCAAAGAATTCATTTTGTGTTTTCCATACGGAATATGCTCAGCTCTTTTAAGAAACTGTATGATTGTATTGTATTATCTATTCTATTATCTGTTTTGCCATTGCGGGGGGGGAGGTGCGGACAGTGCATTTGTTTCATCGCATAGAACAACCAGCTGAGATTTGCTGTCTCTGTACACTAAACTCAGAAGACAGATCTGATTCTCTGTCTTTAGCTCCCAAAACTACATCAAGGCTACTCTTTTAGTCAACTTGGAAATTTATATACTATACACTAACCCTCCTTTAATATCCTCTCCCTCTTTCCTCTGGGCATTTATTGCTGTTCTTTCTAGTTCAGTAACCAGTGAGCAGAAGGTTCATTAAAACTAATTGAATTGGAAACTTGTCTGCCCTGGGAAATATTAACTCTTTGTTGTTATCTGTAGGAAATTCCTTTTGTTATGTTCCTTTGAGTTGAATTATTGGATCTTCATGTTACAAACACCGTGTTAAAAGTAATTTCCATCTTTTTGATGGTCTAGACATCAAGTTCCAGGAAAATGTCCTTATATAGGATTGGGTTTTACAAATAAAGCAGCATTTTATTCAGTGATGTAAACAAACAGCAGTATCGCACACTGTTCAGAACTGGAACGGAACGGTGTTACCCTGTTAACTCTTGTAGTTCTCCCAGTTGCTGGAAATTAAAAAAGAAAAAAAAAAAAAGGAAAAAAAAAGAGGCTTCTCTTATGGCTCATTTTCACTCGGTGACATAAATAACACAACCCCAGGTGAGCAAGTCAATGTTAGTAGAATATAGATTCTCACAGAACATTCATCCCACAACTGCCACCATTCTACCCATTAGAAAAAAAATGTCAAAATGAGAAGATTATAATTATTCTTAATGATATAGGGAAACTCACTTCAACTTGTCATTTGTAATCATTTGGAAAGGGTGCTGAAAAAAATACATTTGAAATAAGGGTTTAGGAGGCTATGCATGTTCTGGAATTGTTTAGAGCAGAGAAATATTGACAAAATTGGGAACATTTGATAATAGCCACAGTGGTAGGTTTTTGCCAGCTTTAAAAATCAATTGAAAATAACAGGCAACCCACTGTTGCTAATAGAAGTAAATATTTATGACTGATTTGACTGTGCTTCAATACCAGTCAATCACTTTCTAAAGAATCTTTGCAATTCATTAACCTCTTTTTACTGGTCTTGTCCCTGTTGGTATTAACCATTAGAAAAGAATAAGGGAGGGGGTTTTGATTTTTCTGTTCTCATCATTCATAGCTTATTTGTTCTTTCCCTTCATTCCCATACATTGCAGCTAAATTGATTGTCTGTTTAGTCATATGAATGATAAAGTAGCAGTGCCAGCAAGATTGAAAGCCTCCATTAATTTCTGAGGAAGGTGAGTTCTTCAGCTTCAACCACAACTGAAAACAAACCCACTTCTCCTGGTGTCTTCTATCACTAGTAATTCCTGTGGTGATAGGGTCCATGTAACTGTCAGACTTCCTTTTTGGACTTCTCCTTGAGCAAACTTAAAAAAAAAAAAAAGATATTTATTAATATCATCTCAACATTGTCTGTCCTTCTATGTTTTCAGCCTGGCTGTGATCTTTACGTACAAAAAGCTACCATCTGTAAATTTTTATTTAAACATTAAAAGTAATGCTTAAGTTGTATTTTTTTAAGATGCTACCAAATTTTATTCATTCAGCAATTCATGTACTCAAAGGTAAGTCTTTCATGCAGTGAGACATCTTCCTTTATTAAAAGTGCTTTTTAGAGCTCTTCCATGACACAGTTTTAGATTTCTGAGATCTGTGTTTAAACATAATAGCACTACACCTTACTGATTTTTTTTTACTTCTTAAAATATTAATAAAATCATAACCATCTAAAATTATCTATAGCAACTGTGTTTCCTTACCGAGGTATTCTGTGATGTATTATGGTGCTACTTTAAGTTGTTTTAATTGCCGTTGTAAGTACATATTTTGTCACTGAATTAACAGACTGAGAAGACATGTAAAACCTGCAAAACTTACCAGTATGTGTAAGTCAAAGCCACCTCTAGGTACCCTTAAATTATAATCCTGTACAGAAATCGATTTTTTTTTTAACTCTTTCAATGGTGTATGGGTTTATCTCCCCCCTTATTTCCTTGGGACTTTGTTTATAGTGACAGCTGACATTTATTGAGCCATAACGCTTGTGTGGCAGGTACTGGGTTTTAAAAAGGGAACTTCAGTGTGATTTCTTGTACTTAATCCTCCCAATGACTCCACGAGGAAGATCCCATTTAACTGCAATTTCTCAGATGAGAAAACTAAGGCTGCTAGAGAGTAAATAATCTTTCCAAAATCACATACATGTTAAGCAATAAAAACTGAATTTGTGGGACACCTGGGTGGCTCAGTCAGTTAAAGCGTCTGCCTTTGGCTCAGGTCATGATCTTGGGGTCCTGGGATGGGGTCCTGGGATTGAGGCCTGAGTTGGGCTCCCTGCTCAGCATGGAGACTGCTTCTCCCTCTGTCCCTCCCAAACCTACCCCATGCCTGCTTCTGCTCCCTCTCTATAAATAAATAAATAAATAAATAAACTGAATCTGCAGAACGTTCTGAAGCCAGAGCCCATGTTCTAAACGCTATCCCTCACCTCTATTGGACCATCCAGCATGGTCTTCCCTGCACAAGAAATACCTGTAGATATTTCTGTTTTGCCATCCCAGATAATAACATCCCCCAAACACTGGAATATCTTATTCCCCTATGATCCCTAACTCTGCCTCAGCTTGGCCCTTTGCATATGGCGGGTGCTATTGAATCACCAGAATGTACATACTATATAGGAATGAATTCTAATTATTTAGAATTCTTGGCTTTCTTCCTTTGTAAAGGCTCCAGGCACTATATGAAAAATAATGCTACAGAGGTTAGTTTCAGAGAAAGAAGTAGAAATACATGCACTCATACATACACACACACCAACACACAGGATGGACATAATGACTGTGGCACAGCCACAATACAGAAAGCAGGGTTTGGAAGACCTGTCCCCAAGTCTACCCAGTTACTTTCATATTCTGAGTGTGACCTGTGGCTTAAGATCTGTACCATTGTTCCTGAAAAAACCTGAGTTATTAATTTCATCCACACTGGCACTCTGGGGTCCCATATGAGACAAGGTTTCTGAAAGTCTCTTCATCAGCCTTTCAATGGAGAGTCAACACCATTGAAGTCAATTATTAATGGAACATTTCTGGCCTTAGATGGTAGCATTTGGTCCCCGGCAGTCCAAAGTTTGGAAACGTCCTGTCCACAGACTGTCACTTAAATCCATTTCAGTAGAGAAGACTAACCTTCAATTGTTCTCAATAATGGATGCACGCAGGGCATTGTCTTCTCAGACTTCAGCTAAAGCACAGCAGGGTCTTTTGTGCAGCAGAGAATCCATAGGATCAGACCCAACTGATCCTGGGCAACACATGCATTCTAGGAAACGGGATGAAGAGATGACTTCAAGGAAAAGTAATACATCTACCCGTAAGACTAGCACATCCCTTTCGTGGCAAGAATGGAAAGAAGGGGAAGTAAGCTCCTCCACAGATACAAACCAAAAGCAGAAAGTCCACGGTTTTATTGGGTAAGCTTTACTTATCTTTCAAAATTGTATCCGTACCATAAAAAAGGAAATAGGATTTCCTCAATGGTGACTTCTGAAAATGGATACCAGTTTCCTCAAACGATGTAAATGGCAGATGAGGGCAAAGCACTAGAGAAAGGTTCTACGGTGAAGCCACATCTTTTAGCTCATTGTGTTTGGGGAAAGAAAAGTGACCTGAGAGCAGATATGGTAAAGGCAAGAAGTCTGGGTATACTGGCATTCCATTAAGGATTAGAGTGTTAACCAACAATTTCTATGCTGGCTTTTTCAAAAGGGGTACTAAAAATGAGTATAAAATAATCATTAAATTAAAA
This sequence comes from Enhydra lutris kenyoni, assembly GCF_002288905.1. Classification (NCBI taxonomy): domain Eukaryota; kingdom Metazoa; phylum Chordata; class Mammalia; order Carnivora; family Mustelidae; genus Enhydra; species Enhydra lutris. The sequence goes on from NW_019154085.1 coordinate 54,105,448, forward strand.
GAGTCACTGTGCTGAGGTTTAATATTTTCTTCAGTGTTAAATTATTTTTTCTTGTTATTTTAAGAACATGCTTTTAGTAACTTATAGATGTTTCAATGTTTATATTAAGAAATTAATAATATTTGACATCTTGAGGGAATGTAATAAGTTCACAAAAGTTATACAATTTTGTTTATTTTAGCACTGAAATATTTTACTGGGGAATATATCCATAGACACATTATTTACCTAAAAGATTGACAATTTTTTTCCACACTAAAAATCTATCATAACTCTCTTTGACAATGTTGACAAAATACCCTTGAGAAGAGTAACGCAGCAGGTGGGTAAATTTTTACATTGGGAATAAGGATGGGGAGGGGGGAAGCCCAAAGCAGCAAAACCAATCTGTTGATGACAAAAGGTTCCATTGAGATTGCCTACTCATAAGACGTTCGATGTTAGCGATTCTACAAAGTTGGCCTTCATTTTGGCAAGTACCCCCCAGGGAACAGTTTTGCATCAGGCAGGATTACAAAATTGTTGAAGTCCTAGTAATAGCTATCTTGAGCATGATTTAGAGCGCTTTAGATATCCTAGGTCAGATGCTTCCATCTTCCATCTATTCATCCTTGCATACAAGCCCCGAGAAAATTATCTACACACTTACTCTGAGAAGCAAATAACTATGAGTTTCACAGCCAATGCATGTCTTCCTACTCTACTGTGTTGGAATCACTAAAGTCACTCATTAATGTGGGCTCACAAACTGCCCTTGTATTTACCCCTTCTTTTTTAGATACAATGCTCTTTAAGAGGAAACCAGTTTTTAATTCACAGTTCACGATGGTTTTCAAAATAGTAGCAAAGAACACTTATATCCCAGAAGTGTTTTGCTAAAAAGTTTTAAAAATGAATGACAGGAGATAATTTATATATTTAAAGATATTTAAATTATTTTGAAACATACCTGCAATGACACTTGGATATCTAGAAATGATAGGTGGTACCAAATTAAAATTTTTTGTGACCTACATGTTAAACCAATTAATAATGATACCCCCAATGTCAGTCACTAACTCAGATGCCTTATATTGAAACCCTGAAGAGGATTTAAAAACATATCTTTAGGGAAGTCATCTAAAATCTTCGGATCTTAGTTTTCTCTTCCGAAAATTAAATGACTGAATGACTTGATCTCTTTAAATCCCTCACAATCCCAAACACTTTGACAAATTTCCACAGAGGAGGAAGGAGGAGGACTTGAGCTACCAAGTGGGCAGGTAAAAAGGGAAGACTGGAAAGGTCACTGATGACAAAATTCATAATTTGGTGCTAAGACTTGGCCTGGTGAGCAGTGCTGAAAACTGGTAAATGTTCTGAGCTTATCTTCAAGATTAGGAGCCAGAGTCAATCAAAAAGATTAATTTTTGTAAGTTTGAAGGCCCCTAAAAAGAAACTAGAAATTCAACCCACTGATCCTGAGACGCCCTGTTGCCCTATGATGGTATCTATCTCAGAGGGAGGGGTCAACGCCCAACCTTTTGTGAAGGAATCTTCCTTGTGTGCCTCTCTCCTATAGCCAGAGTATAACCTTTGAATTTCAGAAGGAACAGGACCTCTGGCCTTAAATGAGACACCATGAGAGCCCAGCCACAGATTTCTGCAGCATGCAGCAACTTCTCACACAGAGAGTATGCCCCTCACTAACACTTCTTGGTACACAGCCCGAGCAAACTTGGTTTGAAATGTTTACAAAAGGGTAACTTTCTCTTAACCCCTCTTATCCTTTCAACTCCTAATATGGAAGTAAAGAACCTGGATTCTGTGAGGTTCACTCAGGAAGTAAGGAAGTAATAGAAATACGGTAACACATCAATCCATTCATAGATATGTTGGAGAAATTTGTATGACCTTTAACTCCTGGGAAGATTTTTGCCAAAGCCAAAGTCATCTAGAATTTCTCTCTTAAAGGTGTCTCATACAGGTAATTTTGTTTTTCCCTCTCTTTCTCTTAACCTGCCAGAGACTTTGCCGTTTGGATCATCTTTCTCAAATGTTGGGTGTTTCCTTTGCTCTCCTAGAGAGGAAAGATGGACATTACAATAAAAAATCATGTTCAGGAGATTTCTTTTTTAATACACTTTGGTGGGTTCTGGATACTTTCTCCCTTCCTTTTTAAATATATTTATCACCAATTACCCATGCTTTTAATGAATAGATGGAATTATTGCATTATTGTAAGAGAATTTCAAAGTTTATTACTTTATATTCTCTGTTATTGGGAAAAGTCATCAGCATTTACTAAATGTTAAGGTTGGAAAAGTCCTGAGACAACATAAATTATAACCCTTAATTTTCAGAGGAAGAAACTGTACATTAGAGAAATTAAGACATCCAAGATTGGATTTTTTAAAGATTTATTTATTTATTTATTTTGAGAGAGACAGAGAAAGAGAGAGAAAGAAACTACAAGCAGGAGGGGCAGAAGAAGAGGGAGAGAGAATCCTGAGCATACTCCATACTGAACACAGAGCCTAATGCTGGGTTGGATCTCACAACCTTGAGATCACAACCGGAGCCGAAACCAGGAGTCAGATGCTTAACTGACTGCACCATCCAGACACTCCCGAAGGTTGTTAATGACAAAGAACTCGATCTTTTGACCCATTTTAGGTGAAATCATGGGTTGCCAAAGCTACTAAGGACCTTGGAGATGAACCCAAAAAAGAAGCTAAGGACTCCATAGTGTCCTTCAGGGTCCCTTTGCTCACCATCAGGAAAGATCTATCTGACAAGATGAGGAGATACAGACCTTGAGGAGAAATGACCCATGAGCACACAATGACAAAAGGAAACCTGCCTCATAATCCATATTAACCCCACCACTCCCACAATGCATCTCTTCCTGGTACCCTCACTTTAAAGGAGTATTTAATTGAACTGTGGGATTTCTAGCACAGTGAGGACCAAGGAGATAGAGATCGTTAAGGTAAAGATGTATCTTACCTTAATCTTTAAGGTAAAGATTAAGGTAAGATAAAGATTTTTAAGGTTAAGATGCTTTAGCCCATCTCATGTAAACCTCATTTCATCTCTATGAAAGACCTACCTGGGTGTGATCATAACTTCCTTCCTAGCCCTGTGCCACCCCAATACATAGATAGATGATAGATAGATAGATAGATAGATAGATCAAAGTCAGTATTGGTAATGCTGATATAGGAATTGCAATTGCCTACAGGTAAATAGCCAGAGACAAAACCTAACTGACTTTTCATTGGGCCATTATAACATTCCCAAAGTACAAGTGGTTTATAGTATACAACTGATTTCTATTCATAGTATGAATTCTGTTTTCTCATTCTTCCTCTTGTGACTCTAGTTACTTTCTTTCATTTATTGAGATGAAGAATGTATATTAATTACCCATTCACCGCTAAGCTCAGCAGTGGACTTGGAGTGTAGTTTTGAACAAGACAGGCAAGATCCTTGACATATTTGTTAAAGAGTGGAATTTCAGGGTGTAAGGAAGCATATCTCATGGAGGACAAAACTACTAGAGATTTAAGGAAGACCTCCCTAAAGAAGCAACATTTAAACCAAACTTTGAGAGAACTAATAAGAGCTGAAAACTCACTGAGCAGGAGGAGGTATTCTGAGCAAATGGAAGAGCAGACATAGAAGCCCAGAAACAAACAGAGGCATGTGAAAATGTCTATGCTACCTATTTAAAGAACTTGAAAAGATCAATACAATTGGAACAGCAGGAATGTCGATGAAACGCCTCTGGACTATGATTGTCTAGGAGAAACTAGAAGAAAGAATCTAGAGGTACTGTTGGAATCAACTCTGCTGGTTTGGTCACCTGAAGACTTGCAGTGGCCTGTGCACGAGGGCTGGTGCTCCATGTGGGCACAGGTGCAGCTGATCCCTCCTTCCACCGACACTTGTGTCACCAACCTCTTCCAACCTAGTGGGTAGGCTACCTCCCTGCTTCTTGGGGAAGGATCATTCCTCCAGTCCTTTTAGGTGTGTCTTCAGCCAATCACATCAGGTTTGGCCACTTTGTATAGTCTGCAGGAGCCTGGAGGAGCAGACCACTTTATATAGACTGCAGGAGCTCCGGAGAAGCAGACCATGTGGGGCTGTTCAGCTTTTCTCTCTGCCTGACTTTTCTCTCTGTCTTTTCCTCCTGCCCAAGTAGTCGCAGAGATCACATTAACAGAAGTCTAAAGAGGACCAGGATCCTGATCTTTGTTTCTCTTGGGCACCTCCAGCTTCTATGAGTAAGTATATTGAAGGTCCCTCGCTTAAGTTGGATGAAGAATACTTCCCTTCTCTCTCCTATGAGAAGAGAAAAAGAATAAAAACCTCAGTTCTCTCTCCTCCTCAGATTCATGAATGACTCCACTTCCCCAGATTTCAGCCATCAGCCCTGTCCCCTCTCTTCTCTATCTTCTCGCTCTCCCTAGTCCTCTGCTTAGAAATTAGGAAAGGGGAGATGTTATGCCTACAGAATCCATGAAGCGTGAGGAAAGTTCTGATTATAGAAGTAGATTTCTTTCCTATCACCATCTCCCACTGGTTTATTACCATAAGGTAAATTTATCAAATGCATATCTTTAAATCCTTAAACTCCACATGGGAGGCAGCACTTGACAATGGGCTGTTCCTTTAAGATCTCATGCCTCAAGGACCGCAGAGATCCACACTCAGCCATTTTAAAGCAATCTTGATTCCAGAAGATGTTGACCCCTGGAATTAGTTTCCTTTTAAACTCCCCTTCTGCCCCCTCATTTGCCTCTGATGTTTCCTGACTTTGATGTGTCTTCAGGATTCCAATTCTGGTGTCCACGCCATTCTGCTCCTGGAGTCTTCTGTCCTGACACCCTGTAATTGAACTTGGCTTAACCCTCCAACTTTTCCTCTGCCGGGGCATCATACTCTCTTCTCTTTCCCTGGTACTGGCCCCCAGGATATTGCATTTATATCTTAGTTATATAAATTCTTGATATTAATCTTCAATACTAGGACACAGAAAATTCTCTGGGATTCCCCAAATCATAGCATTATGTATTTTCATAAGATTTTATGTGCTTTTAGTTAAAAAAGAGGGACCAAATAATAAATAGCAAATCATTCTTCTGACTGAGGCTTTCTACTAAACTTTGGGAGGTTTTTTTCTGCTAACAAAACATGGTGTAACAAATGCATGACTTGCTAATATTATGAAACAATATATATTATAAAATTCAGTAACATAAAAATGATCTCTATCTGATATAAACATATGATAGTTGAAAACATTAAAAGAAATCAGGAGTACAAAATACCAATAAAAATCTCTTTTAAATATACTAAAAAACATTACCATAAAGATTTAATATTTAAGAGATGCTACTCTTAAAATGAAATTTTAAACATACAAAGCATTAATTACCCTATCCAATAGTCTTGACCTTTGTTCCATGACAAATATTAAAGATGTAGAAAAGCTTCTTTCATTTTGTAATGCTAAGAGTACATCCAAAAGTACATTCAAGCTGGGTGTTAGGGTGTAAATTACTTCATGTGAACAGATTCCCTTTTGAATGATGAAAATATTTTGTCTGCTTGCTCTGATTTTAGTTTTGCTGTTGAAATTGATATTGCTTTTGCTAATTTAGATTTTAGATTGGTTTTTTACTTCTTATCTGAGTACTGAAATCAGTTCTTTTCCTCGTATTTTTTCTGCTAAAGTACTTACAAAGAACTGTAGTCTCCAGCAAATATTCAGATTCCAGGAAACTACAGAGAACATTATTGGGTAGTATTCAAAGAAGGAAACATTTGTATTACCTAGCCAGGTTAATAGCACTACACAGGCTCACAAGTCAAAATTTCCAATTTGAAGAGTTATTTTCTTCTAAAACTTGTTATCTTGTGGAAGACCATTCACAGGACTCATTTAAAACATATTATGTGCATGGACTTAATTGTTTTATTCACAATACTGGCTGTGTTGGCAGCACACAGGGCCATAAACACACACCTAGAACCAGGCAACAACTCCAAGCAAGACTGACTGATTAGATGGTGACCACTGCTCTCCTCCTTTCTTCCATTCCAGCTTCTTGACACTCCAACTCCCTTGTCAGTGTATTGTGCTCTTGCTTTTGATTTAACATCAGTGGATTCCTTAACCAGTAAGTTCTTGATTATTAAGCTTTAATTCTCACAGGAGAATCATAATTCCTCTTCCCATTTTTCTGAATTCTCAACTGATTTTTCTGAAATTGAGGATTCAAAAAAGATAAATTACCTGAGAAATGTCTGAAAGAAACTCCTTCATGGAAATTAAGTCTCGTTATGGTCCAACACATAGTCAATACATGTCAAGGTTTTAAGTGATATAATAAAATATAGAGTTTTATTTTCTAGTAAATAGAATTCACTAAGTAGATATACTATTTTATATATGTGTGTATATATTTGAGAATACATATATAATTATATTACATATAATTGTATATACTAATACATATAGATATAGATGTATAGAGAGATATATCTATCTATTCTCAAATTTAAAACATCCAGTTTTGGACCTGAAAACATATATGTGCCAAACTCTTTCATGTTGTGGGACACATAGGAAGTGATTGTATTTGCAGAACATACTGAAGTATCTGGAGGAGGCTGCCCTGTGAGGTCTGCCACCCCCAGGCCATCCAGCCTTCGTGGAGGCTGAGAAGATAAAATCTAAGCAGACCGTTCAGCCACCCCTACCATGTGACCTGGGTGTTTGCGCTTGTGGGGAGAGAAATGACGGTGACAGCTCCCCGTGACCAAACTAATGTAGGCAGCCCCCGTACCAGCTCAAAACCAAGATGGAGGCACCTGAGAAAGAAATCAACAGCATGGGGAGGGGGAAAGGCAGTGATCTCACAGGGGGAGATCTGACAGAAACTATCCATTGCTTACTCACCCAAATGTATATTGCTCAGACGTTAATGGATTACAGGGTTAGGATTTTGTTGTTGTTGTTGTTTTTATGGTTTTGGTTTTTTGCATGTGAACACATTACATTGTCATTAATGCTTTATGATGTTGGCATACCATACTTGTATCTTCAGTTGGCCAGTAGATGATGATCAGACTTAACTGCCAAAGGGAGTTGAGAAATAAATGAGTGGCCTGGACCCTGGGGTTATAGAGAGAGGTGTCTGCAAGTATGTGAATAAAGCTGGGAGCCGACCCATAGAGTCTTTTCTCTTAACTCTAGTCAGACACTAAAGCTTATGGGAGTCCAAACTGTTTTCTCTCTATTCCTGGGAACCTAAAACTCAGAGAACATTTCCCATGGGGTAATCACAGGCTCTGTTTGCCCATGGATTGGCTTTTACCCAGCTGGTCAAGTCAGCTCTTTGGCAGCACACACAGAGGTCATCTCATACCTTAAGGTGCACCTTGTGAAATTTAAGTCCTGGGAGTCCACAGCAATACCTCAGATGATCCTTAAGCAGAAAAGTCCAACTATTTGGGAAAAACTTTCACTTATACAGAAAATCATCAGAAATGAGTTGATATTTCACCAAAGAATAGCTCACTAACTAACCAGTGGCTGTACGTTAGAATTTCTGGAGAGTTTCAATGCTGATACCTGGGCGCCATATCATCCTGTTCTTCAAAGAATCATATTAACTAGTTTGGAATGGAACTGGGGCATAACAAGTTTTTTTTTGTTGTGTTTTGTTTTTGTTTTTGATGCTATTTTACTCAAAGGGAAAAAATCACCTGGGTATAAAAACCTCAGTTCTCACTGTGATGTCCCCTGACATAAGGGATAAGAACCTGAAGGTTTAGCCAGGATTGAAATCCCCACAAAAATTTTTCCCCTCAGACTTCATTTAAATTCAAGTTAGTTAACATATAGTGTAGTATTGGTTTCAGGAGTAGAATTCAGTGATTCATAACTTACACATAACACCCAGTGCTCATCCCAACAAATGTTCTCCTTAATATCCATCACCCATTTAACCATCACCCCATGTACGGCCCTCCAGCAACCCTTAGTTTGTTTTATATCATGAAGAGTTTCTTCTGGTGTGTTTCCCTCTCTGTTTTTATCTTGTTTTTCTTTCATTTCCCCTATGTTCATCTGTTTTGTTTCTTAAATTCTACATATGAGTGAAATCATGTAGTATTTGTCTTTTTCTGACAGACTTATTTCACTTAGCATAAGACACTCTAGTTCCATCCATGTCATTGCAAATGGCAAGATTTCATTCTTTTTTAAGGCTGAGTAATATTCCTGTGTGTGTGTGTACCATTGCTTCTTTATCCATTCATCAGTCAGTGGACATCTGGGCTCTTTCCATAATTTGGCTACTGTTGAAAGTGCTGCTATAAATATTGTTGGTTTTGGGGTGCTGAGTTTGATAAGTTCTTTCTAGATTTTGGATACTAACCCTTTATCTGATATGTCATTTGCAAATATCTTCTTCCATTCCACAGGTTGTCTTTTAGTTTTGTTGATTGTTTCCTTCCCTCTGCAGAAGCTTTTTATCTTGCTGAAATCCCAATAGTTCATTTTTGCTTTTGTTTCCCTTGCCTTTGGAGATGTGTTTGCAAGTATGTGAATGAAGGTCAAAGAGGTTGCTGCCTGTATTCTCCTCTAAGATTTTGATGGTTTCCTGTCTTACATTTAGGTCTTTCATCCACTTTGAATTTATTTTTTTTATGGTTAGGAGAGTGGTCCAGTTTTATTCTTCTGTATGTCGTTGTCCAGTTCTCCCAACACCATTTGTTGAATAGACTATTTTTTTTTCCATTGGTTATTCTTTCCTGCTTTGTTGAACAATAGTTGACCATACAGGTATGGGGTATCACAAGTTTTTAAAATCACTCCAAGTGATTCTATTATATAGCCAGGATTAAGAATTCCTATGGTAAGGATGCCTGAGTGGCTCAGTCAGTTAAGCATGTGACACTTGATTTTCACTCAGGTCCTGATCTCATGGTTTTAAGATAAGCCCTGCATCAGGCTCTGCACTCATTGTGAAGTCTACTTTAGATTCTCTCTCTCCCTATCCTTCCCCCAATCACTCGCTCTCTCTCAAAATAATAAATAAAATCTTAAAAAAAGAAAAAAAAAGAATTCTTGTGTTAAGTCATAAGATTTTTAGAAGGAGATGATGGCCTTCCCCATTACATAAGGAGTATTCTCCTTTGCATTTCGTTCACACAAATGTATTTGACAGAAGCACTAATTTTACTCACATATTTAACGTATGTCAACATTTCACACAGTCACGTAAAAATATTCCTTCTTCCCTTAAGAAACTGACACTCTAAATAACAACTTTTAATCAGTGACAAATTGTAGTCAACAATAGGTGCAAAACAGGAGCTTCTTGGAGTATATATTAGAATTTCTGGTCAGTGAATTTTCTAAGATGCTGGACTGTATTACAAAAAGAGCCCATGGAAACTTCTCCCCCCAAATGGTAGAAAATAGGCTGTGGACATTTTCTTTTTTTTCTAATCGAAATTTGAGGGCAAGCCCATCTAAAAAACAGGAGCCTAAAGAATTCAAATATGCAATAATTCTGACAACAATTTGGCCATGGAAGGTTTTCCCTCCTGAAATATCCCAAGAGCTGACCTATAGATATTTAGAGTCCAAATCAGAGTCTATATATCAGAGTCTATATCAGATATAGATATTCAGAGACTGTGGATAAATTGGGAGGCACACTTGTCCAAATAAGAGGTCCTTACCCTTCAGATAACAGATGCCTCAGAGTTATTGTTCTACATGTAACACCAGAAAATGTTGAGATGCTAAACTTCAAATGACTAGGGTAGTTTTGTGCAAAATCAGACCTTGTCTCACACAGATTCAAGCAAGAGCAGCTGATAGAAGTTTAAGGAATATTTATAGAAAAAAGAACTTAAAATTGAAAAAGGCTATATTTATCACTTTTCTGTGTACATATTGAGGGAAGAAAAGTCTGGAGGTTTATTGAGCATAAGAACAGAGGGATGCTGGAAATTTTTAGGTGGATATAAGAATTTTAGGAAAAGAATATACAAAAGTTCTGGAATGAACACAGGCTTAAGGAATAAGGGACATAATTCCATGTTAAAATTAAGCCAATAGCACGTCAGGTGTATTTCTGGTTTATATATTCACTGAAAAAAAAAAGTTATTGGCCTATTTAAGAACAACTTAGGTTTACACAAATGGTTTACTGAGAGAGCCCTCAGGAGCTAAATATTAGTGCTGTGGGAATATCTTCAATCTGTAGATACTTTATATATCAGCATGGCCAGCAAAGTAAGAGGAGGACATGGGAGGTGTAAAACTGTAATATTCATATGAAAAAAAAATGTACATATTGTGAAAAAACCCAAACAGAGTCTACAAGGATGATGAAGTAGACAGAAGCGGTAGTCAGTCTAGGTCCCATGGGTCTGGTGAACTCTGGTTGGGAAGGACGCACTCGGGAAGGTAAGTCTGAAATGCACTCAAGTCCGGACTCAGGCGTCCCAAGAACTGTCATCAGTGACCAAAGCAGCAAAAGCGATCTCAGATTTTATGCAAAATACTACTTGGAGTTGCAGAGAAAGATAGGAAAGTTATACAAATTGAAAACTTCCTGCCTCCAACATGAATTTACTGAACAGCTTATTTATAAACTTTGGTGTTAAAATGAAGAAAGAATCGTTGCTCTGATTGAAATAACTGAATTGAATTATTTTGTTTCATGGATGATAATTCCCATTAACCCACCCTTTGGTATGTGTATTACACAATCAAGCTATTAATGCCTTTTTCTGGTATCCAGGGGAATTGTGATGAAAGGCAAAAATTCAAGATATTTGGATTTGTTAATACAATTTTCCTCAATTACAGGAAATATCTGTAGAGTCAAATGGAAATTGGAAATCAGCATGTGTCAGATCTATTCCTGAGCTGAAAAAGCCACTCAAATTTCAGTTTCTTGGGACGCCTGGGTGGCTCAGTTGGTTAAGCAGCTGCCTTCGGCTCAGGTCATGATCCCAGCGTCCTGGGATCGAGTCCCGCATCGGGCTCCTTGCTCGACAGGGAGCCTGCTTCTCCCTCTGCCTCTGCCTGCCACTTTGTCTGCCTATGCTTGCTCTCTCTCTCTCTCTCTGACAAATAAATAAACAAAATCTTTAAAAAAAAAAAAAATTTCAGTTTCTTGAGATCTTAATCTGTAAAACTGTAACAATAACATATGCCTCCCTCTTCCATTGCCTGGGAGAGTGAAAATTAATGAGTTATGTCTACAATGCTCTATAAGATTTTTTAAAATAATTATTAAAAAGTAAAACATAAAGAAAGTTTAAGAGCAGTATTCAATAATTCTTTTCTAACTAAAAACAAAATTCTCTTCTATTTCCAAAGCAGACACATACACACACACACACATCCATACCAATATATACACATACATATAGACATATATCTTTACTTGTCGAGAGACAGTAAAGAAAGGAAGAAAGCCAATTTTCCTCCCAGAAAGTCTTCTGTGGAGGTAGTTGTTTCAGTTATGGAAACCTTCATAAAACGATGCATCTCAATCTTCAATTGTCACCTTATCAATCTGTCTGAAGGGGTGTGGAGCTACTGAACTTAGAAGTTCAGAGACTGTTGGACCTTTTGCTCCTCTGGTTCAAACTTACTTTGACAAACAAGAAGTATGAGGATCTTACAAAGGACCCAAGAGGACAATAATGGAAGAAGTCTGTTTAATCAAAGCCTTTTTCTTCCTCCACTACCAACCTGTTCATAGTTCTGATGGAGCTATGATTACCAAAATACCTATCCCATCTTAGGGTAAATTAAGCTCATATTGTAAATCTTTTATTGCATATTTCCGTCTCAAACATTAGCCTGAGGGATTATGCTAGAGCAAAGTGATATTAGGAGACTAGAAATTCACCAGTGTCACATTTCTAAATGGCTATTTTAAAAGGTGCCCTTTAATTTTATTTTGTCCATCATTAATTTTTATGGTACTTCTCATCCAAGGGGTAAAAGTTTTCAATATTATATCTTTTAACCTTCTTACACAACTCATCAGCATCATGATCCCACTTCTTTGAAATAGTGACATATGTCAAATTCAGCTTTGTGTCCTACACTGAGCCCAAGAAAGTTTTGCACATAACAGGTAATAAATATAATCTTTAAAACAACTATTATTAATGAGCACCTGTATTAGTGTGGGTCTCCAAGGAACAGACACCAAGATGCAAGGGTTTTATTAGGAGAAACATCTGTGAGAAAACATGAGGAAGGAGCTGAGAAAGGCTGGGAGAGCCTTCAGACCTCAATGCAAGTAAAAGAGAAGGAAGGTTAGATGGAAGTGTCCAAGGCTGCCTTGCAGTGTGAGAAAGATTCAACAAGATCAAAATCAAGGTGTCCTTGAGCCAAAGCAACCCATGCTAAGGAGGCACCTGTCTTCCAGAAATAAACCTGCCTTACTATCCCTGATACACCAAGGCCTTGGCTGGGAGCGGCCTACACATGGCTTCCTTGCCAATGTGCTAGTGAATTTCAGATCACAGAAGCTGATGTTCTTGATCAGAAATGTTTCCTGCAGCTGGAGCTCTGCAGGTTGCTTTCTCATGGCTGCTCTAGCACCTGTCATGTGGTAGACCATGGATCAGGTAGTGTATTCACACATGTCCTTCTGCACCACAACAGCCTTATAAGGTAGTAAATGATCATCCCAGATTCACCCACAAGAAAATTCATAGTCAGTGAGACTCACTAACTTTCCCAAGTGAAAGCCAGTATGAAGTGTAGCCAGGATTAAACTGCAGGCCTGTCTGATTCCAAAACTTACACATTTATTATATGAGTTAATTAACGATTTAATAAATGAAGGGGAGTAGCCTAGATTTTTGAGAGGCGTAAAAAGACAAGTGCATTTGGAGGTTTAAAGCTGATGCACTGAGAAGTACACCATAAAGTCACTCAGCTAATAGGTCATAAAAATATATTTGAAAACACAGATTTCCCAACTGATTTTTCTCTACTAACTTCTAGCATTTTTGTGTAGTGGGAGTTTTTATTGTATCTATACATACATATTTTATGAGGGAAAATGAAGATCTACCCCACAAGAAGCTCAACTTTGTTCACGGTTTCAGTCCTACTTATAAAACTGAATAATTAAAATTATATGCAAATTCACCTGTGTACTTCAAGAGAGGAAGAGTTCCTTACACTATGACCTATATTTGTTCAGCTCCATGGAAACCATTTCATTCCATTATCCACACACAATTTACATAAAACTGAGGGGAAAAAGGTAAGAGATATGAAGTGGCACAACCTGAAAGGAAACAATAGTTCAGCATTCATTACTGAGCAGGGGAGGGGAGCCCAGAGGTGTTTGCCGAGCCGTCTACCTGTAATTGTGACGTTGTCTCTTACAGCAGGAGATTGAAGGAAAAGAAAAATCCACATTTCTCTGTTCCCAAACAGGCATCCAGACAATTAGGATCCTCCTTAGCAAGTGGCTGGATCTTGCTTACACAAAAATAAGCTGTGTTAAACTGCAAAATAAATAATGACAGCAACTATATGCACACACAAAATGCACATCGTTGTACTGCTCTTTGTGCCATCAAAAGAACATGGGAAAGGAAGGAATAACACAAACGACTTTGTCCCCAACCCTACCACTGTTTGAACTAGTGAAAATGAAAAGTCATGGAATATTGCTGGAATTACATAGTTACTTGCTTCAATTGTCCACTTCCTTATGCTGTAGACATCTGGCCATCCCACAAATAGACTGTCAACCATGTACTCAGGAAGGTAAACCTGGGCTGCCACATCACCCTTCCAAATTTGATTATCCCTTAAATACGGATTGCCTAACATCTTCTCTTTAAAAAAGAGTGATCCTTCGAAATACACCCCCCCCCATGTAATTTACTGCTCCATAGCATGAATGAGTTCTATGCCTCGTTCCGAACAAGGGAAATGGTTCTTGCCATGGAAAATAAGGAAACACACACCTGACCTTGAGAATGTTTGCTCTGTGTGCGTATTCCACTTGAAGTAAAATGGTCCTGGATTTGGATATCCCTGAGTTGAGAAACAGGCACACTGTGCCCTTAGAATAAAGCCGATTTAGCGGCGATACTTCCCTATTTGCTAAGCCAAAGCTGTTGCACAAATCACACACTGTAAAGGGGAAGGGGAAGAAAACCGCTTCATCCAGTTTTGCGGCCTCAGGGCTGAATCAGATACACTTCAGCTTCAATGGCAAACCTCTCCCAGGATGTGAACTCCTAAGTGTGACATCAGCAACCTTGTCTAGCACAAGTACATTTTCAAGGTGTGACAGCTTGAGGCACAAGTTATGACCCAGTTACCAAAAAACATAGGAAATTAAATACTTCATGTAATTTGATTTAGAAAGGGCTTCCTTTCCAGGTTATATTTTTAGTTTTGTCTGCTTAGGATATTTGGTGGATAAGAGGATGCGAAAGATGTCGAAGTGATAGCGATTGTTGTTTTTTCTAATTGACCTCCATTAACTTTTGCTTTCAAAATAAACAGGCAATGAATATTCTAAGTGTCCATAAACATTTTTTAGCTTTCGGATTAGTGGATTTCTAAATGCCAATATGGCAGTTACCAAAACTATAATTCATTCGAACTAGTAGAAAAATCATCTGATCATAATCTGAGCATCATTTATTACTTCATCATTGTTAATTCTCCTGGAAAGACAATGATCATCTCAGCTGCAATTTTCATTTCAAATGAAGACAGCCATCCTAATGAGAGCAGATAATGTTTTATTTTTATATTTTAAAAGAAATTTAAAGAGTTACTGTCACAATAAAATGCAATTATAGTTGAGAACAAATAGTAAGAAAACTGGTCAACCTAAACTGATGAGCACTGAAGATCTGTACCAAACAGACATCGATTTCAAGTGAAATTCTAGAACCAATGGTTTTATAACGTATTTCAGAGCCAAATTATAACAAACACTCCACGTGAGCAAGAGAGCAAACAGTCTTAGTCAACTCAAATGTTGTTTTCCCTGATTTCAAGGAGGATCAGTTAATCTCCTAAAGACAGTTAAGGAGTATTATTCTTTCCCACTGTAGCACGAAAGGACAACTTCGATGCCAAACGAAGAGGTTTTGAATTACACTCAGTATGTACAAAAGGCCCATTGAAAGTTTTGGTGTGTAACAGCAACTTGGAATCTAATTCGATGATAATAAAAAAAAATAAATTAAGAGAAAAAGAATATAGAGGCATAAAGATTATTTAGAAAATTAGTGCAATAGTACTGATTTTAATTAAGAAAGTGCCAAGAGAAAGGAAGAGGATGACAGGAAAGGTAGTGGAAGTAAACTTTCAAGGACTTAGCAACTGATTACATGTAAGAACTGGGAGAGTTGGATATATGAGGCAGTTTGGGGAGATGGAGAGGAAGCTTCATTTTCATTATTTTGGAACATGACAATGTAGAGCCAAATCTCCATTGAGCTAGAGGCATGGCAATAATATCACTAATTATCCACTTCAAGCTAAGAGGTGTGTGTGCCTGATACTGTCGACATGGAAGAGAAGTAAGGAGACTGATGATGAAGACCTACACCTTGGAAAACACCTACTTTGGGGAATTTAGAAAATGAAAAGGAGTGAAACAATGGTTAACAGGTGTGTGAAAAACCTATGAAGGTACCATTTAGAAGTTCATTTGCAAAACTAAGGAATGATGGAGTGATGAGGTACTGGGGGCTGCAAACTTCAAGAACAGAGTGAGAGAGAAGGCAAAGTAGCTTGAAAAGTTTGCCTGAAGGACTTGGGTAATCTTCCACATTCCATCTTGTAGGATGGGGGAAGACCATTGAAAAGAGACATGAACATCTCTCCTGTCCTGGCAGATGCACTCCCTATAACATTAAATAAATAAAGACATAAATAAAAGGAAGAAAGGGGAAACACGTGATGCTCAGGACCAAGAAAGGAGGAGGAAAGAGTAGGGGGTTGAGTTGGAATGGGAGGACACTGAGTTGGGGAAGGCACCTAGTATAAGCTGGGGTCTTGAAGTAAGTGAGGAAATGTAGAACATGCCCTAAGGGAGCCTAGAGTACTACAACCACTTTAACTGGGCACTCTTCTATCACTGTGTATTCCTACTAGTGTGGAGGCAGTTTTCCCCACATGTTTCCTGCCTTCATTTAAGATCCGATTTGCTTTCAAAGTCATTAGATAAGCAATATCCTGGATAACAAGCTAACCCACTGAAGTTTATATTCTGCAACTAACTTGTATCCATTCTTCATTTACAAATTGAGAAGTTTAAAATGGTAACCAATGACGACATTTTAAAGAAAAAACTCAAGTGTTTATTTCTTGTTTAATTAAACACGTTACCAGTGTCTCAGGAAAGTCAATGATGAATCCTTAGAGAACAAGAGTCTTGGCAAGCTAAATCTGGTCCCTTCAAATTGTTTCTGTCATGTCAGACTCTATTGCAGGACAATATATACCATTGTTTTCTCGTCCTAAATTGTCACATCCTGTTGCTCTACAAGAGTCTGCAGGTGCCAAGTTACACCCTAAAGAGGGATGTTTTCCAATGGTGGGTCTGTAGCACAGCTTCATAATAAGAACCTTAGTTCCAGGTAAAAGAGCAGATCTGGGAAGCAGGCTTCTAGAGCAAGCAAATTGCCAAAGAGAACATAATAAATCAAAAGTGGAATAGAGGTTGATTTTGAAGTCCTGGTACATGAGTGCAGGAACATGCGTGATGGCAAATCTTTCTTTGGAAATGTACAATGAAGCCACTTTAGCTAGCATTTACATTTTTATTCCCACCCTCCCCCCTTCAATTTCAAGGTGGTTGCCTGACTTAGGTCTCTCCAAAAGAATATAGAGGAAGAGATATCTCCCATTTCTGGATCTGAGGTTGAAAGAAAATGGTTATGTCTCTTCTGTGTTCTTTCACCTTCCATCTGCTGAATGTAAATGGTAATGAGGTCTTAGAGCAGTGGATGCTTTGCACCACTGGGGACATCTAGAAATGGCTGAAGACATTTTTGATTGTCAAGAAGGGGCAGTGGTTTCTAGTGATTAGAGGCCAGGAATACACCTAAACATCTTACAATGAATGGCCCCAAAACAAAGCCAATATTGCTAAGTTTGAGAAACCCTACTGTAGGGGATTACAGAGCTTTAATATTGGATGAACCTGGGTCCTTTGGGTGACTGCACAGAACAGAGCTACCCTGCCTGCCTAAACACTCTCCAGTACTATTACCAGAGCTGGACATAAGTTCCTGCTGGGTTACCAGAGCTAGACATACGACCTAAGACCTTTTAGTCCATTTATTACCACAAATCAGCTTACCCTAAGAAGGATGCTAAATAACATGTAATTTTCAAAATACCAATGATCTTGAGCACCTACACGTATAGGTCTCCATTAACCTTCTCCTGATCTTTTTTTGGTTCCTTCATAGACATATTGGCATTTTAAAGATTTTTATTTATTTATTTGACAGAGAGAGACACAGTGAGAGAGGGAACACAAGCAAGGGAGTAAGAGAGGGTGAAGCAGGCTTCCCGCTGAGCAAGGAGCCCAAGACGGGGCCTAAATCCCAGGATCCAGGGATCACGACCTGAGCCGAAGGCAGATGCCCAATGACTGAGCCTCCCAGGCTCCCCAGTATTTTAAAATTGTTTTATGTCTTCACACGTTTTCTTCTACAGGGAGCTCTTCTTGTTTGTTTTCAGGTTTGTTTGAGTTCATTGTTCCTAGTGAAACATAAGCTCCATGGGGGCAGGTCGATACCTTTTTCGTGCAGCAAGATATATAGCAAGAAGGGTCATAGCATTGAGCCCATTATGGAGTTGGACTTACAAATATTGTTAAGTAAGTAAATGAATTTCAGAAAAGAAGATTTCAATAAAGAAAGACAGTCTGTAAAATCAGTCTGCGATAAGCTGTTTCTAGTAAATCAGATGAAGGTGTGCAAGGACTCATCTTCTAAACACTCACAAAACTATGTTCGAATGAGTCATTCTAGAATTTTGCTTAGGAATAAACTTATAGTCACCAGATTAAAATCTATGGGATCCATCGCCTTGTTTTTTTTAAAAAAAAAAAAAAAAACACAGACACTAAATCATAAATGAGATCATCTGGTCTCTACCATTAGAAAAACACTGATCATCCTATTTTAAGGAGATAAATCACAAGCCCTCACAAATGGAATTGTAATCCAGAATAGCACCAACAATTCTTGATTCTTTCAAATTAGGAGGCAACTCTAAAAAGAATGTAATAGTCCATGTTCAACATCCTTTTCTGACTCTAAACAAGGATTTTCAGCTGTGGAAAAAGGAGGAAAATAATATATATAAGTCACATTCAGAAGACCTTTAAATGGCAATTAAGAGACACACCTATGACTGGTGATTGATGGCAGGTGCAATGTGCAGTTAACTGTGGGATAAAACAAACACCTCAACCAGCACTGTGTACACAAGAGACTTCGGTGAATGGAGTGGTGTGTTTAGACAGTGATTGCTAGAGAACAGTGTGCCCATAGTTAGCTCATTCCTGGGAAGGATATGCTATAAGTGTTTTAGATTAGGAAAAAGTGATTTTGTTGTTATTTCTTGCTGACATGGAATCCTAACTTCATTTAATTAAGCAATTTTTGTACTTTCTCTGGGTCTATATTCCAGTATCAAGAAGAGACATTGAAATGCATAAGGTTGCCAAGAAAATGACACCAGCAGGCTTAAGAAATTTGAATAATCTTCAGTGGCTCAGAATTGAATGGAAGCTAAACTGCACACAACCTACCTGGTCATCCAAGGTCTTCTATAGCCAGAATCCAGTCTACCTTGGCTGAATGAACATCACAAATTATTCACCGCAACGGAACTCCTCCCGTCACTGTCTCCCAACCACATGGCGCAATGTCATTTTTACAAACTGTTCTAAAACAGAAAGGTCACAGGGCTGTCTGGCTGGCTCCATTCAAGCAGCATCCACCTTTTGATCTTGGGGTCAGGAATTCGACCCCCATGTTGGGTATGGACCCTACTTTAAAAAAAAAAGTAAAATAAAATAAAAACAATACTTTGCCTATTGACCTACACACTCTTCAAAAGTAAATTCTAATTCTATCTCTTCAACACCAAAAAAAAAATCTTCTTTATCATAGCCTGAAGCTCTCTCCTTCTGCATCCCATGAAATCCCATGGTTCCTAAGCATGTCTTACTCTGTCAGGTTTCTTGCACTATCATCATAAAGACTGTTACCTTAAATAGTACATTCAAGCCCTGCTTTATTGAGTTTCTTGTGGGGTAATTCGAGTGACTTGGGAAGTTGTCAGACAGCAGGTTCCATGGGTCGCCACGGTGTGTGTAACATATACATATCAGGAGCATTCAATAAATACTTAAAGAATTTCCTGAATTATACATTAAAGAAGAGATTTCAAAAAAGTTTTCCTTAGGTCGGTGTCGTTTAAGAATAATGCGATCTGAAAGAATGTGTTCTTAAAGCAATATGAACCCCAACTAAGGACTATGAGTACTATTTTTATTGCTACGCTAGTATGTTCTTGTATACTACTTTCATTGATATAAATTATACATCAAAAGGGCATGTTCTGACCTTCAGTAGATAATTTGGTGTGGCTCCATTTGCGTTTGTTTAACCAACTTGGTGCAATGCCCAGTAGAACAACCAGGACAATGTAGAACATTTTACCTGCTACTTGATGCTGACGCTATAACCTGAACTAACCTTTGCTCCAAAGTGCTTCCCCACCTACCAAAGGTGAATCGAGTTCTCTCCAGAGCTCCAATGTTGTCCTAAGCCAAAGTCACTTTTTTTGTTACTTTTTTTTAAATTTTTTTAATTTTTTAATTTTTTATAAACATATAATATATTTTTATCCCCAGGGGTACAGGTCTGTGAATCTCCAGGTTTACACACTTCACAGCACTCACCATAG
>NW_019154085.1:54125867-54127126 GCF_002288905.1 Enhydra lutris kenyoni
ATCAGACAACAAAAGGAAATTAAAGGCATCCATATCGGCAAAGAAGAAGTCAAACTATTACTCTTCGCAGATGATATGATACTATATGTGGAAAACCCAAAAGACTCCACTCCAAAACTGCTAGAACTTGTACAGGAATTAAGTAAAGTGTCAGGAAATAAAATCAATGCACAGGGGTGCCTGGGTGGCTCAGTGCGTTGAAGCCTCTGCCTTCGGCTCAGGTCATGATCCCAGGATCCTGGGATCAAGCCTCGCATCAGGCTCTCTGTTCCACAGGGAGCCTGCCTCCTCCTCTCTCTCTGCCTGCCTCTCTGCCTGCTTGTGATCTGTCTGTTAAATAAATAAATAAAATCTTTAAATAAATAAATAAATAAATAAGATCAATGCACAGAAATCAGTCACATTTCTCTACACCAACAACAAGACAGAAGAAAGAGAAATTAAGGAGTCAATCCCATTTACAATAGTACCCAAAACTATAAGATACCTAGGAATAAACCTAACCAAAGAGGCTAAAAATCTATACTCAGAAAACTATAAAGTACTCATGAAAGAAATTGAGGAAGACACAAAGAAATGGAAAAATGTTCCATGCTCCTGGATTGGAAGAACAAATATTGTGAAAAATGTCTATGCTACCTAAAGCAATCTACACATTTAATGCAATTCCTATCAAAATACCATCCATTTTGGGGCGCCTGGGTGGCTCAGTGGGTTAAGCCGCTGCCTTCGGCTCAGGTCATGATCTCACGGTCCTGGGATCGAGCCCTGCATCGGGCTCTCCGCTCAGCAGGGAGCCTGCTTCCTCCTCTCTCTCTCTGCCTGCTTGTGATCTCTCTCTGTCAAATAAATAAATAAAATCTTTAAAAAAAAAATACCATCCATTTTTTTCAAAGAAATGGAAAAATACCCTAAAATTTATATGGAACCAGAAAAGACCTCGAATAGCCAAAGGAATATTGAAAAAGAAAGCCAAAGTCGGTAGCATCACAATTCCGGACTTCAAGCTCTATTACAAAGCTGTCATCATCAAGACAGCATGGTACTGGCACAAAAACAGACACATAGATCAATGGAACAGAATAGAGAGCCCAGAAATAGACCCTCAATTCTATGGTCAACTAATGTTTGACAAAGCAGGAAAGAATGTCCAATGGAAAAAAGTCTCTTCAACAAATGGTGTTGGGAAAATTGGACAACCACATGCAGAAAAATGAAATTGGACCATTTCCTTACACCACACACAAAAATAGACTCAA
>NW_019154085.1:54127226-54260528 GCF_002288905.1 Enhydra lutris kenyoni
CTTCGACCTCAGCCGCAGCAACATCTTCCTAGGAACATCGCCAAAGGCAAGGGAAGCAAGGACAAAAATGAACTATTGGGATTTTATCAAGATCAAAAGCTTTTGCACAGCAAAGGAAACAGTTAACAAAGCCAAAGTCACTTTTGAACACAAAAGTCTCCTCAAACTTTACAGGACCCATAAAATATTCTGAATCATGGCCCTTATGACTCAAAGCTGTTTTAAGGGTTTTATTTTTTTTTTCTTAAGGATGTTTAAGTTAAAAGAAAGATGACACCTAAATTCTCATGCTGATGCCCACATTTAACTCTCAATTTCATTTTAGACCATTGAATACCTGGCACTTGATCTTCCAATATCCTGAGAAAAAACTTCCTTAATAAAATATTGAGGAAATATAATGCCGTATGAGCATCAGCATTTAACATTTATATTTTTTAAATTTCTGCATAGACCAAACATTGTAAATTCCTGATTTACAAGCAGAAAATAACATGAAGAAAAAAAAATCTGAGTTTAGCATGAAATAAGTACTTCCTACCTACAATGAATATTGTTAATTATAGAATGCGTCCATTTTAAAATATAATTTTTTAGGGCCTTTCCATATCAGTGTGTTTTAAAATGTTTGCCACCTTTCCTTATTCTGATGACCAGAGTTTACCTGTTTATGAGTCTAGGAGCTCTCACTGAATTGTGACTATACAAACTTAAATCACATAATCCTCTCTCAAGAACACAGAAATGTCGAGGGTAGGAAAATACTATATTAATAACCCAGCGGTCCCTTCTGCCTTGCCCCACCCCCAGTGCAAGCAGTCTAGAGAACGTGACTGTTCAAGCTGCCCAAGAATTCAAGTCAGACACACCAGCAACTTCTAAAGAAAGGGAAACTGAGGATTAATATATACCTGGTTATTGTGTAATTATTTCATAAGAGAAAAAGCAATTTGCATGTTTCCAAAGTAAACGACAGGAGCCAATGTTGCCCTCTCCCCTGTGTCCCGATTACAGGCTGATAATGCACAGATATGGCAGGGCACCTGACCATGCAAAGCCGAAAGAAGACCAGCTTTAACCCTTTAAGGAACATAAAAATGAGCCCAAGGCTACCGATGTCATCAAGAGTGGACCAGAATTCCCTTAAGTGGGAAAAATACATGAAGCCGTGCTGCTCTTTTTTATTATTAGTTTTGTTTTAATAAAATTTATTTATTGAATTTCCCTTATATTTAATCCTTAATTACATTACATCAATATAAGAAAGCTATGTGTTAATTTAAGTGAGGTTATTTTCAAAGATGAAAAACCAGATGAAAGCAGGGTTGGGTGGGTTATGACTCATCTTTGGCAAACCAGAGAAGTAGAAATGTGGACGTCATCTATCAGTGTAGGGAGTATGACCTTCCGGGCCCATTTGTGTAGTAATAGAATAAGAAGGACAGAGCAAATCTTATGCCCAGGCATCCCACACCAGCTCTACAAACTGGGGAGTAGCTATAAGACCTCATTAGTGATTAAGCAGCTCCATTTTGAATATCCCACATCTTCTCCTAAAGCCACGCAAATACAGAAATTCCATTTACAGTAGGGTATATGCACTTCCCAAAGAGCTGTCTCAAACTTTTTCAAGTCACAACCTTTTTGCAATTCTAATAACGCTGTGAGCACCTCTCTTCAGAAAAATTCCTAAATTTACATACTCATCAATCTTGTATACATTTCCAGGGATTCCGAAACCCCCTGAAATTCCACATGTGGATATGTAGGTCCATGGAACCAGGCCAAGAACCAGTGCATTCATAGGTGATGGAAGTGGAAAGTGGAGGGCCACAACAGAACTACTGATCATGGACAGGATACTTTATTCTCTTGAAAGGGACGGAAGAATTCAGAGCCCCTCAAATTTTCTCTATTTTCCACTTTCTTTCTTTAGCTTCCTCATTCCTTCAAGTGAAGGTCAAAGTCTCAGATACTGAACTTTCCAGAAACCACCTGGAGAAACCATTGCACATTTCATTTGCCAGAGGGGGTCACTATGCAGCTAACTGTTCACATACAAAAATAAAGCACACCTTTGTTCTTTTCCATAACTGTGCCCAGAAGAATTACTTTAAAATGCATTTTCCACACTATAAAGTGTGTCCTAACAAAACACAATATACTCAACAGCAATGTGATTACTGTGCTTGTAAAACAGTTGGTGTTTTAGCAATATGCCCTTAAAAAAAAGTATGCTTGGAAAAATGGATTCTGTTTCAACCGTTAAAAGGACATAATTATTTTTCTGCTGCATAACAATTTTTAAATGTTAATGAGTTAAAATACAGCACCAAAACAGCTCCCCTGCAGTAATACAGTGTATCATTTGGCTGCCTGGCCCCCTTCCTTTATTTTTCCTTTGATGGTCAAATACGATGCAGCAACCAGGAAAAGCCACACATATTAAGCAACTACCACATGACCATCACATGGGACAGCTTGCTCTTCATAAACTTTCTCTGGATTCATAGACTAGAGTTTCTCAACCTCGGCCTCATGAACATTTTGGGTCTAATGAGTCTTTGTTGTGGGGGTTACACTGTGCGATGTTGAATGTTGAGCAGCGTCCCTGACCTCTACCTACTAGAGTCAAGCAGCACCTCCACTTCCAAGCTCAAGCCATGACCATCAAAATATCATGACCAAATATTGCCAAATGTCCCCTGGGAGATAAAATTGTCCCCAATTTACAATCACTGATAAAGAACATAGTTACAGAAAAGGAATCACCGGTAAAGCAGAATGTACCAGATACTGTACCTAAACAATCCACCCACCAGACAGGAGGCTAATCTTCTCCAGTTATATTTGTCTAAAATTGTGAGCAATGTCAATGGCATGACTCATATCTATGAAATAAGTCACCAGCCTCACCAAGTAAAAAGCAATTGATTTGCAAACTTAACAATATCATATAACGAATAAAGAAACCCTAAAATCTCATTAAATGCCCCACTCATAAGTGTCTATTAAGAGCCCAGACTACGTCAGACACTGTGTCAGAAACTGGGTTCCAGAGTAAAAGTGACAAAAGCATTTCTGCCTTCATGGACTCTCAAGGCCAATGGCAGTATCAGGTAAGAAAATGGGCAACTATAGTATACAGTTGTGCTATATATAGTACAACTTTATGTATATTGTAGATAGTATGTGCTATCATGGGGAAAGTAGCTGGAGCTCTTTCACTGGATTTAAGAGACTGAAAGAAATTCCTAGAAAACGTTCCGTCTAAGCTAAGACCTAAAGAAAGAACAGAAATGAGGCATAGAAAAGCACTGAGAACATGACTAAGAAGTTGAGATGGCATGACAGGGCACCCGAAGTGGTCAAAAGCATGGAATGGTTGCAGGAATATAAATATTATAATAACAACAGGGAAATTTGTAAAGAAGTGAGGCTGGAGAGGACAGCAGGGGCTAAATCATGAAGGAAACCATATCAAAAAGTTTGAGGTTCCTTGCAAGGCAAAGGGATCTCACTGAATAATTTCAAAGGGGAAAGCAGAGTTATTAGGTTTTTGCTGAGAGATCACTCAGGATATAGTAGTTGTATCAGTCAGCGTTCTTGCAGGGAAACAGAACCAATAGGAGAGATCTGTTTGTGTATTTATATAGAGAGGGACAGACAGACAGAGGGGCAGATTTAATATAAGGGATTGGCTTATGAGATTATGAAAGCTGCGAAGTCTCACAACCCATTTGCTGGAAGCTGAAGACCCAGGACATCCAGTGATGTAGTTCTAATCCAGTCCCAAAGGCCTGAAAACCAGGAGACCCAATGGTGCATCTCCAAGCCAAAGGCAGTTAAGTGGGAGAAAGTCTCTCTTATTCAGAGGTGGTGACGGCTGGTGAGCCAGTCTGTAACTTCTACTGATTGGACGAGGCCGACCCATACAGGAAGAGCAATCTGCTTTACTCAACTGATTCAATCTCTTCCAAAAACACCCCCACAGAAACACCAGAATAACGTTTGACCAAATATCTGGGCACCCTACAGCCAACTCAAGTTGCCACACAAAATTAACGTTTACAGTCTCAAATGTTAAAAACAAAAGAATGAATCCAAGGAGTACACAAGAAAAGTTGGCACAGTAAACAAGGCAAGACATTATCATGAGCTGAACAACGTGGAAATTTCACCACCCATTTTTTTTTTTTTTTAGTCAAGGTCCTAGCCTGGCACATAGTAACAGCTTATTGAATATGTATTTAATATTTGTCAAATTAATGAATGAATGTGAGTGAATGAAATCAAAAACATTTTGGAAGGATGTATTTCACTGTAAAACTTGGGAGGTGATAACATGTCTACATCTTAATCATTTCATCAATCCTGTTCAAATCAGAAAGCATTTAATGTTATTCCAAACCTTGAGTGCTGTCAACAGTTAATACTAGTAAAGGTGCGATGAAAAAGACACTCCCAGGCGCTGTTGATGGAATTTCTGGATAGCATCTGGCAGCATTAAGAGCATTAAAAATGTTCTTACCCGGGGCGCCTGGGTGGCTCAGTGGGTTAAGCCGCTGCCTTCGGCTCAGGTCGTGATCTCAGGGTCCTGGGATCGAGTCCCACATCAGGCTCTCTGCTCGGCAAGAAGCCTGCTTCCCTCTCTCTCTCTGCCTGCCTCTCCGTTTACTTGTGATCTCTCTCTGTCAAATAAATAAATAACATCTTTAAAAAAAAAAAAATGTTCTTACCCTTTGGTTTAGCAACTCTCCCTCCAAGTTTCTATTCTAAGGACTGTTCATTACAGTGAAAAAAATGAAAGCAACTTAATCTCTAACATGGAGAAAAGCACTAATTAGTATCCACCAAGTAAAAAATCTTGTTTTCAATGTCAGTTTGGTAAAATAGACAATGCATTAAAAATTATGTTAACAAATTAAAATGCAAAACTCTCTATATAATATAATCCTAAATGCTCATCTATTTCTTTCCAGGCTTATCTACATTAACTGAGACAGAGAGCTTAGACATGTACAAATGAGGAAAATAATCTTAATTTATAAAATATACGTGTATACATAATTGCAAGGAATTAACAATCTTTAGTTATTCACTTTTTTACTGGAGTTAGATTCTCTCAGCTAAATGGCCATTCAAAAAATATGTTTTAAAAGAAAAATGAATAAAAGAATGATCAGTGAATGGCTGCTCCTAATTGCAAATGACCAGATGTCTGCACAGTGACTGTAAACGCTCTATTTGGCTCACAATAGAGGAAAGTAACAGACTTCTGAAGACTCTTTCCAGTGATACCATACATATCCTGACTGTTTTGAAAGGACTTTAAGACCTTGGGTTTGGAAAGGCAGAATAGTTTACCAGAATTTTTTGTTCACGGAATCACATAATCCAATTCAGTTAGTTTTCAAATTTCTATAAAACTGTGAAGGGCCTCAAAAGGTCTTGCAGCCTGGTCTCTGTCAACTGAGATTAACAGCTGAGCATGTATGTGTGTGTGAAGGGACAAGTACAGAACCTCCTTTCATGAGTGTTTCCAGTACTTAAGAACCTCCTTTGTCAATTCTTACTTCAAGTTCAGTCCGTTCCTTCTTGTCTGGCCTTCATAAAGTAGAGAACAGCTGGGTTCCATGCTTCTTATATAACCCTTCAAACACTATCAGAGAGTTACTTGTTCTGTTCATCCCCAATGCTTCTCAACCCTATGCCCTGCAGAGTTAGCTCACCCTCATCAGCCTGATGCCATGCTCTCCCCACCAAACAAAGTATATGTCCTCTGTCTCACTTCTTGCCTCCTCCTGATGCTTTGCCCAATTATAAGGGTGTTACAGAATTCACTGCTGTGCCAAGCATTACTTGAAAAAAGTCAGTACTTGGAGGTTGACTTTATACAGAATGGGAATAAGTAGATATACCCATGCCATTTGTTTCCTAGCTTATTCTCCTAATGGGAAGGGATAAAATGCCTTTGGTGTGTTTGATCTTTTGCCCAACACTTTGCTTATAAAGAATCTGCACAAGAAGGTTTAGAGTGTGTTCACTTTTTTTTTTTTAAATCACTGCTCTGTTACCCTGAACAAAGCTGTTTATAAATGAAAAAATCTACAATTTACAGAATTCCCCACTTTTCCTTCAGGAGTGGATCACCCATTAGAAGCTTCTAGCTCACTGAGTGTCCTCATCCTATCAAAAAATGTGTCAAGGGGGAAAACCTTGCTCAGAGGAGAAATGATTTAATGGCCACCTTTTAGGTTATATATTTAAAATATGCTTAACTTTTATGGTTTATTCAGTTGGAAAAATGAAGAAAAAGTTCCAGGGAATGGA
Source organism: Enhydra lutris kenyoni (assembly GCF_002288905.1). Taxonomy (NCBI): domain Eukaryota; kingdom Metazoa; phylum Chordata; class Mammalia; order Carnivora; family Mustelidae; genus Enhydra; species Enhydra lutris. The sequence continues at coordinate 54,133,560 of NW_019154085.1, forward strand.
GAGACAAAGACACCATGCTATGGTTATAGAGTATATTATGAAAGTTCCTCAATAGTCCTAAAGATACAAATAAGAAGCTACCTCAGTGCACTGCCCTGTAGTTCTGTTGTTGGAATACTTATTCCTAAAAATAGGGAACATATGTCTTCCTCCTTTGGCACTCAATTTTTTTTTTTTTTTACTGTGTCATTGCTGATGACTGGAATAAAGTGCTATTCAAAAGGCAACTGATAAGAATAACTACATCTCTCTCTTGCTCTCTCCCTCTTTCTCTCTCTCCCTCTCTCTCTCTCACACACACACACACACACACACATGCACACACATGCACATACACATGCACACACACAATTCCAAAATGAAATTGCTGTGAGGTTTTTCTGTGCACCAAACCCAAGCCAGTTAAAAAGCTTAACCATCATTGCCAAACCACTTATCTTCAAAACTACAGCAAAGAATTAAATAAAACTTTAAATGGTTTGTATTACTACTTGAAAATGATTAAAATTAAAAAAAAACCTTGGCAGTATAAATCCTATCCATGTGATTCATTTGTTAATTAAATGTGTGGTTTATAATCAATTGTTAAAAGTCCTCCAGATAAATAAACACTAGCCTAGATGCTCTTTTACATCATTAATAAAAATTACCAAAAAAAAAAAAAAAGTTACCCACAACAATTAGGTCTCTGCTTTCCAAATGGATCCAAATACTGAACCTATTCTTAGATTAAATATTAAAAGTGTTTTTCGGTGTTATTGAATATTAAATATAGCTCACATACCAAGTACATTTGATTGTAACTAATTGTGGAACTGAGCAGTCTATATAACATTTTCACACATATTTTTCTACTACTGTCAATATAGTATCATCTTGGAAGCTTACAATTTTGTAAAATAAAATATTTCACCTGGGAGAGAACACCAAAAGTATTTTGTAAGAATTAGAAAGCTAGAAGACACTCTAGAACTACCAGGGGGAGCTAAATCTATAGATGAGAGATTAGAAAAAAGTAAGAGTCATTGGTTTTCTCCATGAAATGTGACTACCCAAAAGCTCTCAGTGCACTATGCTCATAGGGAGTGATCAATACAAACTTGTTACTCACAGAAGCCTTGGTGCTCATTCCAGTAGTATATTTTACTACACATGGCTGACTAAAAAAGGATGAGGAACTTCTATTTTTTAATCCAGATTTATAAAATTGTCTTTAAAATCAGGGTTAAATAGACATTTCTGTGATCTTCTTTGGATAAAGATTTTCTTTTTTCAGCTTGTCTTTTTTTTTTTTTTTCCTTTTGACAGCTATGGTCCCCAAAGGAACAAATGAGAATAGTATTTCATAGATGAGAAATCATATCCCCGTCATCAAACATCTCACCTCTTGACATTACTTGCAATTGGATAAACATGGGGGAGAGTCCTATTGAACTGATTCCAACTTTGGCTGGACAATTACAATTCACCTGCTACATTTTCAAAGCAAAGTGATTCTGCTATCAGGAGAGTCTTTAAAATGCTGAGCGTGGCTGAGAGATACTCATCAAATGGGACATTACAGTTCAATAAATATTTATTGAAGCCCATGCTCTTCACAGGGTAATATTTCCTTTCTTTGAACGAATGGCTTTAACTTAAAATAGGGTGATACAACACTTTAATCATCTTAATTGCATTAATTTTTTCCCAGTTCCTTCACTTTTACTTTTTCCAAATGAGACATGCACCAACACTTTTTAAATTGTGCAGCTACTATCAGGTTGTTGAGTCTCAAGCGAAATATCTTTGTCCAGACCATTTCTTTGCATGTGCTAGTGACCACAAAACAAATTTCATTATTACTTACAATTAAAAAGTTAATGCTGCTGCAAACGTATTTACAATTCCACCATTTCATTTATCACATATGGTGATGGTTAAAAAATCAAAAACCACATTGTAGCTTCGTTTTGAAAGACTAAAGGAATACATAATCCTATGGAAGGAAGAGGGGAAAAAATACTAGGTTGTGTTTGTAGCACATTCTAACCAAAACACTGTACCCACACTTGTAACTACACTTCTCACTCAAGGTGGTTGTCCCAAGGAAAAGAAGCAGGTCTGAATTTTAGAAAACATAAAGTAAACTCCCTACAAGAGCAGGAGAGGGGAAGAGTGAGAAACACAATGTTATCCCTCTACTCAGGTGGCATGGGGTGAGCTGAGATGCCCTTATGCTCTCGCTAACCCAGAAGTCACTGCGTGTCAGAGCCCACTTTCGTCATGATGACAGCAACAGCTACAGCAAAAGGTTGGAGTATCGCCGATGCTATTTCAACATTTTAAATATAAGACTTTGATTAGAAGACAATATTACAGGCAAATGAATTCTTCACTGACTCACAGATTCTCTTGTTTTCCACTTCATCTGATTTAGGAAGTTCTCAAATCGTATTCGTAAATCATACCCATAACATGACACCTTATTAGGTGGGGCTCGGGTGAGGAAAAATTGCTCTAAGTAGATTACAATGACTGGCATGAGGAAAGAAAAACACCTGCTAGCTGTTCTTACAGGGCTTCACCTCACATCAACAAGCAAAATCAAATCTATTCTTCACATGCAAAATGTAGGGTGTACAGAACCTTGTGCAACGGGCACAGATAGAACCTGCTTGACCCATTTCTTATACTTTGATGGACCATTATAATGCCATCAACAAAACTTCCTTTTAAAAGTGTCTATTTCTAAGATGTAATCTGAAATGCATAAGTGTTTTTTAAGTGAAAGCATTAATATGTAATGTGATAATTTACCATGTTCTTTAACCATTTTCCTAACATTCCCAAGGTCTAGACCTCACCCTTACCAAAGTGCTCTCCCATAATAATAACCCTGAACTTGACAAAAGGTCAACTTATACTCAGTTGTGCAATGTCTTTAGTGATTATTCACTGTGAATCGAGTTAGCTTCTTCAAAATACATGAAAACAATTATTTGTCCCAAATGTACACACAAAATACCCATTTAAAATATTTGAGTATCTTACCAAATACTTCCTCTCACTGTGGTCTGAGTGCCAGAGACCACTCAAGGACAATATACTGAGGAATATTATGGACAATCATAACTACGTAATTCACAAAACAAGACCACACCCCTCTTGTGAAGATGTCTGGCCTGACATAATTACTGAATAATCTGTTCCTTTTTTAGTCACAAACTTGATCCAAAGACAACAGGGCACTAGTGCCTAAGGAGTTAATTAGTGTAAATGCAAGGGTACACCCTGGGACTTCTTCTCCAGGGTTGGTTCTATGCTGAAAGAAACCAAATTGCACACACCCATTGTTCAAGAAATGACTCTCTTCAATTCAATTTGAAACATTCTTATTTTGAAACTACTTAGCACTAACTAACTACATTATTTGGGCTTCTCAGATATGCCAGACAAAATGATTGTTTATGTTCTAAAAAAATTCACTTAGTAAGTTTTATAGTAATTGTATATCTAAAAATTGTGCTTCATTAAATGATTCTAAGGCCACAAAGAGCAATAATATTTTATACTCTGCTTTTTCCTTACTTTATTACCTGTCATTCTAATACTGTAGAATTTAAGCAGAAAACCCAGATTGAAATAAGAATAAAATAATCATATTAATATGTAGAATCTTAGTCATATGAGAACTAATTCACAAAATTTATTTTAAGTTAAAGGAATAATAGAGTTTACTGGACAGTAGTTAGTAATGATAGCAGAGAAATAAGTGGATTTCATCATAAATGGACATATTCTGCTATAGATCTAAAGTCCTTTCTAGCTGATTAAGTCCAAGAAAGTACCTGTTGAGTTATACAAAAAGGCAACCTGGGCCCAGACCCAACACATCAGATTGGGAAAATGGTGTTGCTTCTTTTCTCTTAGAAGAACGGAAGGAACAGGAAGTGAGGGAGGAAGCGGGGAGGAGGGAGGAAAAAGAAAGAAAGAAAAGGGGAAGGAAAATCACAGCTGTTCTCTGTCACTGTACACTTTACTTAAGCTAAAAATGCTTTGTGGGCAATGTAGTTTTATGCATGTGTGTTTCTCTACTTCCTCTTTACATTCAGCCTACAGAAGGGTCCACTTCATTCAATGCAAAGGGTTGCCTCTACCCCAACCTTGGACCCCAAGACCAAGATTTGACTTTTTCTTTTAATATGTTATAGAACACTGCAGCTATTGAATATGTGTGTGAAAACTATCTGTAGCTCAACTCTCCATTATAATCTGCTAAATGAAACAGTTGCTCTCTGCTTGCCCGTAAATTCCCAGAAGAGAATATTCCCTGAACTTTAGTGCTTAGCATCAATCTCAGCAGAACCCAACCATCAGAAAAGCGGGTCCAAAAGACAAGTGTTCAGTCTGTTGTTTGGAGCTCAAAACTTATTTAGCCAAGAAAGAGAAACACTTTCATGATAGTTTGGCCCACAGTCCCTCCATAATAATCTACTTAGCTTATAATATAATTTAATGTATAATACCTTTGAATTTTAAGAGAATAGAAAATGATAACATACGTAAAAATACAAGAAGTGCAAGAAGGAATAGAAAAGGATCTTCCTTCCAATGTGGGTAAAAGGCTCATGCCAGAAAAAATGTGAAATAAGCAAAATCCCCTTGCTTACATCTCCTTTGCGTGCTTCTTTTCCACCTAATTTCTCCAGCCCAGTTCTTCCACTGCTTAGAGTTACGCTCAACCTTCACAAAGCACCTCACCCTAACAGCTACCAGTAAGCCAGTCCTCTGTCTCCAAGTGATCTCCGTTCCCAGCCTACCTACTGCCTATCCTGCTTCCAGTAAAATTCTCACACAGTTTACACGGCACCCTTTAACACTTTAAGAAAGCAATATAACTAACTGATCATTTCCATTATGTGTGAATAATTGTTATCTTCTCAAAATTCCTTGAGTAGTTATCAGTGGTTCTCTTTATTCATTTGCTTTATGTTTGAACCTTTTCCAGAATTCTATCTTGATTTACCCACAGTGCTTTTTGGGTATATCTCCATGTATAGTTTTTAGTAGTTACTGAAGGTATCACACTCTTTCAGATAGATAACTTTCACAATTTCTCAGGTCGATACTTTACCAGTACAAGTGACACGGACAAATCTTAATCCCCTTTAATTCCCTTTGCTCTCCCCCATTCATAATGGAATTATCTTTGATATTTCCTCTATATACAATGAGATCCACATCAGACATTGAAAAACCACCAAAAATAATGTAGGAAACTCAAGAGACGGAGGAATGTTAATTATACAGACCATAGGTTTACTCTTCACATTGTCCATTTTCATTGTTCCAATGTACCTTCTCATATTATTTCCCTTCTGTTTAGAAAAGTTCTTGAAGTCATTATTTTCAGGTAGTTCTGCTGGCAACAAATACTCTCAATTTTCCTTCATTTGAAAAATGGCTTAATTTCCCTTCTCTCCTGAAGGATATTTTCAATAGATACAGAATTCTGAGTTGATGATTTCTTTCTTTCAGCACTTGAAAATGTGTGGCATGTTCTCTAGCCTCCATGATTTCTGATAATAAGTTCTCTGTCATTCAAATTATTTTTCCCTATAGGTAAGGTATCATTTCTCTCTCACTGCTTTTAAAGTTTTTCCTGGTGTTTAGCTTTCAGGTCTTTGATCATGATGTGCCTTGGCCAAGGTTTCTCTGGGTTACACTGTTGAGGGTTTCTTCAGTTTCTTGAATCTCTATGTTTACATCTTGTGCTAAATTTGGGAAATTTCCAGCTGCTACTTCTTCTGATACTCTCCCAGCCTTCTATTCTCTCCTCTCTTTCTGGGATGCTGACAAAATCAATGTTAGCGCTCTCATTACAATCTCAAATGCAAGTGAGATCCTGTTTATTTTTTCCTGTGTATTTTCTCTCTCATGTACAGGTTGGGTAACTTCTATTGTTTTTAATCTTAAAGTTCATTGATTCCTTCTATTCTCTTCATTGTCCCTTTGAGCCCCTTCAGTAAAATTTTTGCATGGTCTTTTTTTGTTTTGTCTTGTTTCTTGGATACTTTATTTTTCAGTTCTCAAATTTCAATTTGTCTCTATATCTTTTCTTTCTCTGCTGAGGCTTTCTATTTTTTCATTTGTATCAAGCCCTGCTTGTAATTGCTCCTTGAAGCATTGTTATTTATAAAGACCATTTTAAAATCCTCACCAGATAATTCCAACATCTTTGTCATCTATGTGGGCATCTGTTGATTATTTTTTCTCATTCAAATTGAGGTTTTCCTGGCTCTTGATATGATAAGTAACCTTATCACAGCTGGGAACTGGTGAAACTCCTGAATTCCCATCAGTCAGGGAGAGAAAAGGGTGCTTCTTAGGGTTGAGTAGGGCTGCAAGTCCAGCCTTCTGCTCAGTCTTCTCTGATACTACCTCATTCTAAGGTGGGGTCATCCGTGTCTTACCTCTTTCCACACTTTTGTCTTTTTTACCTTCTACCCACAGATTTTTCTTAAGATCTAAGATTTTCTGCAAAGGATAGTAGAATCAGATGGAGGATGATCAGCCCAAGTTGTTGGTTTTTCCCTGTGCACTACAATTATTTTTAAAATAAGCAACTTCCCATAAATATACAGTATCTACAGAACAAATTAGGGTTTTAAATCTGCTAGGACATTTTTTTTTTCCCCCAAAGGCAGATTCCTGTTTAGGAGAGGTGTACTGGAGAAATATATTGTTTAGCTTAAAGGCAACAAAAAGAAAATTTTTAAAAGGTCATGAAAAAGAGGGAGAAAGGAGGCCCCAAAAGGGAAATATTTTCTAAATATTATTCATGTATTCCTTACCTTTAATTTGGGTTTCTGGGTGTGTTGGACTTCTGTTTATTTGACTCTTAGACTTTATTGTCTCCACCTATAATTTCTCCAATGACCTGAATTTATTAAGAGTCCAAAGATTAAGGAAATTAAACAGAAGAAAAAATAAACTTGCTTACATGCTAGGTGTGAAGAGTGTCTCATAAATCTAAACAAATGGTCAAGATGCTTTTTTAAAAAAGATTTTATTTATTTATTAGAGAGAGGGAGAGGGAGAGCACAGAGGGAAAGTGAGAGGAAGAAGCAGACTCCCCGCTGAGCAGACAGCCCAATGCAGGGCTTGATCCCAGGACCCTAAGATTATGACCTGAGCCAAAAGCAGATGCTTAACTGATGGAGCCACCCAGGCACCCACAAAGATGTGTGGGGTTCTTTTAAGATTTTATTTATTTGAGTTTTTATTTATTTTATTTTATTTATTTGAGAGAGAGAGAGAGCATGAGCAGGGGGAGAGGCAGAGCGAGAAAGAAAGAGAGAAGCAGACTCTCTGCTGAGCAGGGAGCCTGATGCAGGGCTCAATCCCAGGACCCTAGGATCATAACCTGAGACAAAGGCAGATGCTTAACCAACTGAGCCACCCAGGTGCCCCCCAAGATGCTTTTTTTAGCTCATGATTTTTTTACTAAAGAAACAATTAATCAATTAAATATGTTTATTGAAGGAAAATTGCAATATTAACTGAAGTCTGTAAAACCCATAGAGTTGCTTCATTTCATGTCATGGGAAGAGAGGTGAAATTAAACAATTACCTTTCTATTCCTTTTCTGCAAACACTTCTCATAAACAGAATTCCAAAAATAAGAACACCGAGCAAAAGAGAATCATCTCTGACCTTTACTTTTACTTCTCTTTCAAAACTAGTACTTCTTTTTTAAGCCCAAATTTAAAAATAAAATAAAATAAAATAAAATTGGGTCGAGGACAAAGTGGAAGCAGTATTAGCAAAATCTGAGGAAGCACAGCTGTACTTTGCACAACTCATTTGGTAACCGTTTTTTGAAACATTCAAGAGAACCAGTCACACAATTATCAGGATAATATATATATGTATATATATATACATATATATATATATATTAATTTGTCGTGTCATATATATGTATATGACATGACAAATTAAATGCCTCCTCTATAAATGTGTATCATCTAGAGCAACACCAAGTAAAGTATGCTAGATACCCAGACAATTGAGACAGCCAAATACTTCTTCTCTCTAAGTCACCCTCTTGGGCCTGCACCCACTTAATATGCCTACTACAGGGAAATGTATCCTAATGGGGAAAAAATACATAGTTCATTTCCAAGAAAGAAATGTCAGGTATTACCTATCTGGAAGATATGTAGTTTTATCCCTTCACATGTTAAACTAAAAAGAAGAATTTTTCTAAACTAAAAAAAAACTCCAAAACTTTTCTGCCATTTAATTAACTTATTTATGCTTAAAATATATCTGAAAGATAATTTAATCCAAAGTTCTGTTTTACAGATGAGGAGGTAGAGATGATCTTATATAACGCATCTCCAGAAGTCTTTCTTTTCGTGTTTTAACATCGATAAAATGTGTGTGTGTGTGTGTGTGTGTGTGTGTGTGTGTGTGTATACACATGCTTTCTCTGTACCCCTAAGGAGTAGAGAATAAGAGGCAGAATCTCCTTTGGCATAATAAAACCACAGTGCATCTCAAGGATGTCCTGAGTTGCCTTCTTAATTCTGACAAGTCTCAGGACTTAATGGTTCGAAAGAACATTTCCTTCCACATCTTTAAGAAAAAGAGAAGACTGTGTTGGAAAGAGCTCTGACTCAGGAGCTTGTGGGATCTTGGGCAAATTACCAAACAGCCCAAGCCTCAATTTCTTCATCTTATCTTGGAAAAATAATACAACATTTATATAAGTTTTGTAAAGATAAAATTACAATAATGACTTACAAATACATTTTGTAGGAGGTCCACTTTGCTAGTATCACTGTTATTGGTATGACCTCTATGGAGAGTAATTCGCCATACCTAACAATTACACTTCTAGGAATTTATCCTACCAATACACACACATATATATAAAATGACATAATATGGATCTTCATTGCAGTGTTATTTGTAATAGCCCAAGATTAGAAACAAATCATGTGTCCATCATAATAAATTTAATAATATCACACAATGAAATTTCTAAGTTTTATAAGAAATATAGATGTTTTATAGGGTATATAGATGAATAGATGATACACAGATACATAGATAGATAGATAGATAGATAGGCAGATATTTCTCCTTGTGTATATACAGAAGGATCATGGAAGAAAAAGAACTAAAACAATTGACTCTTGAGGAAGGAACTGAGTGGTGGGAGACAGGAATAGAAGACAAGCTTACTTCTTACTCTGTACCTTCTTGTATTTTTCAAACTTTGTTCTGTATCCATGTATTGAAAGATTAATAAATGAAATTTAAAAATTTTTTAATTATGAGGAAGCTGTTAAAAAGAATATAAGATTTAGGTTTTCTTTTTTATTGTGTGTTTGCTTTTGTGGGTTTTTTTTTTTTAAAGACTTTTCAACCACTTTAAAGGATAAGAGTGAACAATTAGGATCACATTTACCAATAACAAAGGTATTAAAATCAGAATCAATATTGATATTAATATTTTGCACCAAAGTTGCCAAATTGATTCGCTGAACATAATTATAAAAGAAGTTTGTAACTAATACACAGCTAAACACTATGTAATGCTTAATTATATCAGTTATTTTTAGTAGGGCTGGGAAAGATAGTGTATTAAATTGTGGTTATCTGTGACAGGTTGGAAGGAGGTTTTTCCAAATTTACATATACATGAATGTGCCCGTGTTCGTGTACACATATGACATAGGCACGCAGATTCACCTACACTTGAGATTCTGAATTTCAGCCTACTCAGACCTTGGGAGTCAGTGACTTAGAAGCAGCTTGAGCCGAGTTTAAATGGTATTTGGAAGCTAAATACAAATACTGATTAAATAAGTCTATGGTTTAGTTATGTGAAATAATAATCTTATTTAGTGACTTTTGACATTTCATTGCTAATTTTTTATCCCACAAAGAATTTATGATCTTTTTTTTTTTTTAATTCTGTTCTTGGCACCAATAGATGGTGGAAAGCATCACCTTCTACCAGTTGTCAGTCACAATGCAATTGAAGAGAGCTGTATGTGGGCAAACTTTTCAATGGAAGAAAAGACTCTGCCTAGATATACGATGGCAGCGTGTCTGTTCAGTGACATCAATAATTGTGAGGAGAGAATGGCAAAGATTCCTCAGTGACATTTTATGTTTGTATATATGTAACAGACAGGGGAAAAAGAGAACTGACTGAAACCACTTATGCTTCCAAAGAATAAGCATAATCTCTCCGTAATAGACGATCTTCTGTTTAACAAAACACCTTGACAGGCCACTTGGGTTTCAATACTGAGGCCCCCAGAGCCTAGTTTGGAAAAGGACAGAGACAGATCTATTTGAGTCATTCTATGAAAAAAAAAAAGAAAGAAAGAAAGGAGTAGGGGCAGTGGTTAGAAGCATTCTCAAATGGGAGGAGATTCTTCACAGAAGCAAAGGAGGACTAGAACTTTGGAAGCCAGAGAAAGACGAGGGAGACCTCTGTACAAGGTAAGGAGTAGGAAATGCTTTACAGGCAAATTTTCAGTTAAGTCTGGCACACAAACAGATGTGAATAATTGATATTTTTAAATAAAAGAAAAGGCCAGATAGTCAGCGGCCCACAGAAGAGGTGAGAGGGACATGAAGAGCAGCAACAGAGATAGTCATCTGGGTGTGAACACAAGAGTCGCCTGACTCTTTGGTGATGGTAGAGAAAGTTAAACTTTGGTGGCGGTGGAGGGGTATGCAATGAGAATGAAAAAAGCTAACATCTGAATAAAATATGTGCTATAACTACCAATAATATTTCTCTCCAGTCACCTACCAAAAAAAAAAAAAAAAAAGACAAATTGCCCCTTCCATCCTTCATCTATTTGATCATCAGTAAAAATGAATATAAAAAGTTTTCATGCATATTTGAATGCACTAGATGTACTAAAGCAAAATCAGAGTCTTTGAAGACCCCATCTGGGTAGTAGTTTGATTCTGGAATTTTATTTTGCATGAATATGTAGATCACAAATGGGTTTCTTTAATTACCACCTGTATCACTATTTTAGTGGTTACACAAAAATCATCTTTAAAATTACAGTGCACTCTTACTTCTATCTAGGTAAATAAACCTGGTTTCCAAATCTAACAACCTTACCCAATATTTGAAATTAATTTTTTAAAATGCACAGTAATGCATCTCATATTCTCATGAAACGTTTCAACAAAAGGAAAGACAAAACCAAGGGCATATCAGTCTAGTGGCAGTGACAGATACTAGATATTAGAAAGGCATATAGAAAATCTTTTTCATTGCAAACACTCTGAATGACATCCAAATCAAGATAAATATCAGATGGATCTGAATATTTTTAAAAGGTCTGAAATCCATTAAGTGAACAGAAATGTTTACTTGCAGTGCATAAAAAGAGAGAGAGAAAATATGGAACAATAAGGATAAAGAATAATCTAATAAGATGGGTTAGAAATTCTTAGGGCTCACTATTTTATTACAATCAAAATTAATTTTTCTGCCTACTTAATAGAAATATTAATTGGGAAATCTCTCCAACCACAAACTACAGATAAACAATTCTCAATTTCCCACATTCATAAAGAGTGGCTCAAGTGTGTGATATAATGTAGAGGTTGTTTACATTTGACTCATTAATTTCTAATTAAAATTTTATTTGACCAACCTAACCCTGCTTATGTTCCTTGAGAATATCTCATCTAAGGGGCAAGGAATGGCCAGCAGTATATTTTCTATAAGTAAGCAGATCAAAGGAATTGTAATGTCCAAGAAGGTTCTGAGAGAAAGAAAAAACACACACCTAAGATTAATTACATTTTTTTAAGTGTGACATTTTAAAAGTGCCCAACTCGTAAGTTCGTGATTGTTCATAAAGTAAATACAACTATTTAACATGAACTCAGGCCAACAAACAGAGTATTAATAGCACCCCATTTGTTACCCTCCCCCCATTCCTTATTTCTCAAGGTAACCCCCATTCTGACTTCAAACACTATCCACTAGGTTTCACTGTTTTTGAAATTCCCATAAATGGAAACACACAGGGTCTACACTTTTTACATCTGGCTTCTTTCACAATAGTATGTTTTGAGATTCACCCACATGACTTCATGTAGTTGCACTGCATTCATTCTTATAGTACAATGTTGATATCACTATTTATTTATCCATCCCATGGCTAATGGGCATTGTGCCATTACAGTGGCTGGCTATGAAAATGCTAGTCTATGTCTTGAAAAGCTAAGGTACACATATCCTTTGGGCATATGCCTAGGACACATATCCAGCTTTAGTAAATCCCAAAACAGGGTTTCCAAAATAGCCAGTCCACTTAGCATTCTCACCCTCCATGTATGAGTGAAGATACCGCAACCTTCTCAATACTTACCAAATGTGTGTGTTTTTCATTCTTGGTTAGTTTGTTTTCAAATCTAATGATTATGGTGGATAAAAAGTGATATATCATTCTGCTTTTAACATTTGTTTCCCTGAAATTTAGTGAGATAAAGCTAGTCTTTTGGATATCATCATTTGAAAAGTACCTATTCAACTTTTTTATTCATTATCCTATTGTAGTCATCTTTTTGCTTATTGATTTATAGAAGCTCAGTATGTATTTTATTTAAGTCTTTTGTTGGGTATATTCACAGTACCATCTATTTCCACTTTGATGGCTTGGTTTCTCAATATTTTCAAGATCTGAGATTTTTAAATTGATATTTTAATGACACATGGATAAACAAGAGTTTATTTTTCCAAGAAAACAGAGGTAGATGGCAATGAATAAATACGGCCTTGGTACATTAAGAAGAATAAAATACCAAGCATGGTAGATTTGTAGTAATGGTAATATACCATTTAGCCTCACTGTTCCTCAGTTTTCTCATCTGTATAGTGAAAATAAGTATTTGTTTTACATGAAATCTCTCTTACTGCTAAGCTTTAGGATAGCAAAAGAAAAAGGAGGTGGGAGAGAATAATAAATGTTAATTTGTGATGTCAGGTAGTTTTACCTGTAAAAATAGATTAATACTGGTCTTTTAGCGGATGCACCTTGATATATCTTTCTACAGAGCCATCCTTCGTAAACCACTGCAGGGGTAGAAACTCTGTTAAAATGGATCGGAGGAAACCATTACCCTCAACTTAGGATGGCAGTATACAAAACAAAGAGGAAAGAGTTCAGCAAATAATCTTTGCAAGTCACCCAACCTTCACATTCTTTCAGGAACAAATCGTGTCTGGTGAATGTTTAATTAATCACACTGTCAGCAACATCAACTTCAAAAGCAAAACATGCAAACAAAATACAGCACCGTAGTTTTTGTATAATTTAGTAGAAAGATGTGGTGTGATGTAGAGAAAAGAACGCTGACTGACATCAGGCAGACTTGAGTTTAAATCTCAAGGATTCACTTCATAGCTAGAAGACCTGGATAAAATTATTTAACTTTCCTAAACTCATTTAAAAAAAAAAAAAACTAATATCTTACAGAGTTCTATGAGATTTCTAAACAATTAATTGATCATTCCTGGCACATAGTGGGTACCTAATACATGGTAACAATAATATTTATCGATTATTTTTCAAAGGAAAGTGAGAGCATTTTGTTGCCTGTGATTGTGATCACATGAAAAGTTTTTTAAGTGATCAATAAACTGGATGTGGTTGTGGATTATCTCTTTTAGTATTGGGGAACATTTCCTTTAAGGGTAAATTTAAAGCTTTTCCCTAGTTACCCAACATTTTAGTGTCATTGAGCCATGAAACACTTGCTCCATAGGTAGAAACCGATTGATTGATTTGGTTAGAAAATACAGGCACGATCTAGAAAATGTTCATCCTGATCCCTCTAAAGAGACCTCATTTAATTAGAGTAATAGATTTTTTATTTTCCTTGACTACTGTCTTTTCACCTAGGCTTTAACATAATTACATAGATCCAGATATCTAGTTCCTGAGCTCATTTACCAAACTACATCCCTCTCAAGCACAAACCAAAGCATGAGTTTTACTTTTTAACAAAGTTCCAGCATTGTTAGTAACAGGTAGTTGTTCAACTCAACCAATCTGTCTTTTCTCCTTGAAGTATTCTTTTGCAAACTTATATCAGTAAATTTGTTCTACTTCTATACCTCCAGACAGTCATCAAAGGTAAGACATGTCTGCCCCAAGGCTGTTGTAAACCATGTTACTGATTACAGTTACTTGGTTTCTCTTCCTATCTTGGTATCTCTTCCTTCCAGAGAGGAGGATTATACCTCTCTGTCCCTTTGAGTTGAATGTGGCCTTGTGGCCTTGCTTCTCTTGAAATATCAAGAGAAGTGGGATGAATCTTTAAGCACACATCTTCTTTCCCTCACCCTTGAGATCGGCAGTGTGTAGTGGGTTGGAACTTCTGTTAGCCTGGGTCCCTGAGTCACTACTGAGCTGAACCCATTGCCACCCTCAAACACGTAGCATAAATAAGAGAGAGACTGTTGTTTTAGCTAGCTAATATTAGAAGTTGTTTCGAGCATGAAACTTCCACCCATCCTGACTGATGGAACCCACGAGACAAAAAAGTGCATGAAGAAAAGTTGTGCTCTATGAAATAATCAGGTTTTGTAAGGGAGATAGTTAAAGACAAGAGAATCTGGAGTTCAGTGTGGTACAGAAAAAAAGCTATATCAATCATCACTGATAAAGATGCTGCATTTATTCTCCTTAATAATGATTACCTTCCTAATAACAATTACTCTACCCATTAGTAGTGGGAAAATTTAAAAAGGAAAATTATATAGAGAGTGAAAAATTTAGAAAATCTGATTGTCACTTTCTCTAGGAAATGTTTCTAACAAAATTGACAAAGGGGTTCTTTGAAACTTTAGAAATAACTTTCTTTAGAGTAATGATAGGATAATAATGATGGATAAAATAACTAATATTTACTGTAATATAAAGTTAGAAATTAAGGCTGGCCATCACCAGAGCAAACAATTATTTTAACAATGAAAAACAGCCATTTACTCGAAACAGTGTAAGAATATTTCTCTAGTGCAATCTCGACCATATACATACCAAAACAAACTATAGAACTGATATAATTTGCTTTGGAGAATTATAAATGAAACATAAAACATTTTTCTGAGAGCAAGTTCTTTTCACTTTAAAATTACCATGATCAACAATTCTCCACTGCATACAAGTCACTCACCAGAACAATAATAAATCAGACATTTTTACGTTCCAGCAAATAACTTTGTCAAGGACTACAGTTCAGAATAGACCATGATTATTCAGAGAAAAGATTCTTTCAATGAATTTTAGCCAGTTTCTGCAGAAAGACAAAATGCTTTTCTTCTCTTACGAAGGATTTAAGGCCAAGTTCTGTCAATCCACCTTAAACAGGGGATGCATTCTAGAAAAAAGGACAAGCATCATCAAAAATTGAGATGGTAAACCACAAAGATGTACAAAAAGAAATGCAATCCGGGTTAGCTACGGCTTAGGGTACTTGTGGAAATTAGCAAAAGAAAAAGAAAAGTCAGAAAATGTTGTGACAGAAGCTGATAGTTATCCTACAAGATGCAATCTCCCCAGTTTTCCTCAGTAATAAAACCACCACCTGCAAATAAAGACTTCTGGGCAGCTGGGTGTGGCCAGGTGTCCAAGTTCTGGGCAATGACTAATTGCTGAAAGTTTTATGAACAATTTCTAGAAGTCTCCTTAAAAGGAGTGAGCAAACCCATTTTGAGGATAAGGGAGAAACAAAATAGGAACCTGGGTCTTTTGCACTGTGGAAAGCCATATCATCACAGAATTACCTAAATTCACATGAGGGAGAAAAATTTGTAGTTTTCTTCAGCCACTCTTATACTGGGGATTTTCAGCTGAGTCTAATCCTAAATATTACATGTTATATACTGAACTGTGTCCCTATAAAAACCATAACTTAAAACCCAGACTCCCTAAATGATAGTATTTGGAAATGGGTCCTGTAAAGAGATAAATAAGGTTAAATGAGATCATAAGAGTGAAATCCTAATCAGATAGGACTGATGTCTTTAAAAGAGGAAGAGACACTAGAGATCTCGAGCTCTCTGGGAGCACACAGAGGAAAGGCCATATGAGGACAACAGGAAGGCGGCTGTCTGCAAGGCAAGAAGAGAGGTCTCACCAGAAACCAAAAATGAAAGCATCATAATCGTGGACTTTCTAGCCTCCTGAAGTGGGAGAAAATGAATTTCTGTTGTAGAAGCCACCTGGTATGGGTTATTTTGTCATGGCAGCCAGAGCTCAGCCAGAGCTACAGAGAGTAAGAGCCACATCTGAGGCAGTGCATGACATAGTAAGGAATTCATGTTAGTAGATAAAGGTGTTGGAGAGCAGGGGTGGAAATGATTCAAGGTGTATTCAGAGAGTGAATATGTAGCAGTGATCAAAGGAAAGATTGAGTCAATAAGAATGCTAGGAGGGAATAAGACCCATATTATATGAAATTTCATATAAGAGATGATAAACTGGATGAGACCTGGGACATTTCCTTTTTCAAGTCTAGGGCACTCTTGAAAATAAAGTTTGAAAAACTGAAGGGGGAAATAAATAATTCAACAATAAGAATTAGAGACCCTGGGGCACCTGGATGGCTCAGTCAGTTAAGTGCCTACCCTAGGCTCAGGTCATGATCCCTGGTCCTGGGATGGAGCCCCATATCTCCCTCTGCCCCTCCCCACCTGCTTGTTTGTATTCTGTGTGTCAAATAAATACATAAAATCTTAAAAAAAAAAAAAAAAGAATTAGAGACCTTAACACCCATTTAGAATAATTGATGGAACAAATGAGCTGGAGGTCAACAAGGAAACAGAAGACTCAGACAACACTCTAAGCCAACAAAATCTAACAGACAATTCCAGAGCACAGCATCCATTTTTTCCTCACATGCCAAACTATTCTATAACTTTTTCAGTATTCATACAATATAGAATTTTTCTTTCTATATTGTATATCCTTTGTACTGTACTTTAAGGAATACCTGCCCATGAACAAACTCTGACCAATAAAACTTTATGGATCTAAATCCAGAGAAAGTATTTTGATTGAGTTTATCTACAAAATCAATGTTCATAATATGGATTATTCAGAGTGTTTGTTTTCAGTATGCCTCTCCAAGATCCTAGACCTGTCTTGTGATATTTGTACTTTGCTTCCTAGTGATACATATGAATAAAAAGCAGACTTGTTTTGATATTAGCTCAAATCAGGCATAATGAGACTGACAAAGCTATTGCGAATAAAAATAACTCTAAATCTCAGTATATGTGAAAACTGGTTTGCCTGCTGCTCAGAATTTAGCATGCTATTGATCTTTCCATTTGTGAGCAGAATTGAGAATCAAGGTGTAATAATATCATTTTCCAAAGGAACCACAAAGATACGTGTTTCAGAGCTTGTGCTAAAACATTTAAAAATGTCAATTTTGATATTAGACACATTTTAGCTTGCTTGATTTTATTGTTAATAAATATTACATTTGTTATAATTTTAATTATTTTCATCTAAGAAGAAAATATCTATTGATTGTATCCAACCTGTCAAATATTTATGAATTATGCTTTATTTAATCTTTACTCTAATACTATGAGGTATTATTACAACCATTGTATGAATTAAGAATTTGAGTTCAAAAGAGTTAAGAAAACATCTTCCCTAATTGCAGAGCTAATAAGTGGCCAAGCCAAGGATATATGTTAGAACTCACTCCAACACTTTTTAATTTTTGCATATAAGACATTATATAAATCACCATAAATATACATACCATAATTGTTGGATATAAAAATAACACATTTCTATTTATTTTAGAATGTGAAGTGAAACTAAAAGTGGCTGTAATTATCCAGATAATTGAGTAGCTTGAAATACACTAATTCAAGTAAAAAGGGGTTGCTGCTCCAAATGATTAAAATTAGTCACCAAATTTAGCTAGTATTTCTAATTACTTAATTCTGCTTCAGTTTGCCTACATGAACTGAACCTAATTTACAACACTTCTCGTTTTATGCTATGTCGTATTATTTATCATATTTGTAATTAGAGATAGTTGACTTTAGAAATCAACTTTAGAATGAGTTGACTTCCGTAGACTTTTGCTATTCATGAAGTAATAATCTGATGTCTACTTCTTTAAAGATTTAAGCAAAATAACCCAATTAATTATTTTTAAATAATTTCAAAACTTATGGTCAGAGAGTATCCCAAGTGTTTTATGCTTCTCAAAAGTACCAGAAACTAAATAAATGTTTTATATTATTTTTATGTGCACTCTGTATCAAACTAATTCATTTTGATATAGTTGACATGAAGATAAATGACTTCTGTATTGACAGGTAAATAATAGGCACCCAAATAATATTAACTAATTCCTTTCACTTGCATTGTTCTGAAGAACTAGGGGTAGGAGATTGAAATCTGTGTCATATTTTCCATTTTTTAATTTTTAAAAAAAGTTATAATGTTATAATGATAATGTTTCAATTAAAAATGGGGTGAAAAATGCTGGAAGAAAGAAAAAAATTCATATTCTTGTTACACAATGAAAAACACCAGTGAATTTACCCTAAGTATTTTTCTTTTACTTCACTATTTTGTCCTTGCTTTTTAAATTTACCCTTAAAAAGTAATATATTTCTTTTAGAATATTCAACAAGAACAGAACTGCATTCACAAAAAGTGAAAGTCCACGTCTCACTTCTTTCCTTTAACATATACTCCAACCTGCAGAGAAACTCCTTCACACACACACATGCTTACACTCACTCATGCAATTATGAGCTGTGTTTCATACAAACTTAACCTAAAGAAGAGTGGATGCAGGACTATCAGAATGGTGGAATGAGAAACATGGTAAGCCTTTCTCCTCCATAAAAGCAACAATTGAAAGAACACTTCTTTAAGAAAAACAGCTGATCTTTGGTGAAAACTAGCAAAGTTTATAACACTATGATGTGTCCCTTCTCCCAATGCTGCTATAGACCAAGCAACTGGGTACCACAGCCTAGCAAAGTCAACACATAAAATTAATCATCACCACCATGATCTTTTACCTCTGGCTAAACTTGAAGCTCTGAACAAGCAAAAAGTATAAGCTAAGCCAGAGCTGTTAACTGCTAGTAAGTAGAAGGCCAACACACACACACACACACACACACACACACACACTTAGCAAAGGGTAGAAGATTTATGAGTTCAAGAATTTTTAAGGAAATCTCTGCCCAAGCATTTGATAACCACTAAACTAATTGGAGCAGAGATTTCCAAGGCTGTACACTACAATAGAGAAATGTTCTGCAAAAGTAAGACAGAAGAGTCACTAAACAAACAGCAATCAAAACAGAAAGAGCATCAATGGCGAGCCCTGGGGAAATGTGGGGCGGGGGTGGCTGATTTTTAGAATCACCACATTATATTACGTAAAGTGTCTAGTTGTCAATAACAACAAAAAGAGAGAGAGAGAGAGAGAGAAACACAGAAACAAGGAAGTATGGCACTTATCTAGGAAAAAGCTTTGAGTAAAAATTCTCTCTGAGGGGGTTTCAGATGTTGGATTTACTAGAAAAAGACTTAAAATCAACTATTAAAAAATTTTCAAGGAACTATAGGAAAATGTTGTGTAAGGAATTAGAGGAGGCTATAACAATGTTTCCTCACCAAATACATAAATCAATAAAGAGATAAAGGGTGATAAAGGAAAAACAGAGGAACCAAAGCAGGTAAGACATTGAAAAATAGCAAAAAAGCAAACACAAATCCTAAATTGTCAGTAATTACATCAAATGAAAGTGAATTAAACACACAGATTAAAGGATATATATTGGCAGAAAATATTTTTTTGGTGCCCCAACCATATGCTGTCTAAAAAAAGACATTTTGTACTCAGAAACATAAATAGAGTAAATGTAAAATGATGGGAATGATATAAGCTAGCCAAAAGAGAGCTGAAACAGTTATACTAATATCGGACAAATAAGACATTAAGACAAAATTTTTACTAAACACAAGAAAGGACACTTTATATTGATAAAAGTTTCAATCATTTAAGAACATATAGCAAGTATAAACATATCAACCTAGCAACAGAGTCCAAATATCTATAATATATAATGTCTGAAAGAATTTAAGGGAGAAATAATTAATCCAACAATGAGAATAAGAAACTAGAATGTCCTGTTTGCAATAATTATAGAACAACTAGGCAGATGATACCCAAGGTCACAGAAGACATGGACAGCCTTTCAAACCAACAAGGTCTAACAGACAATTCTAGAACACACCACCCAATTGCAGTAGAATATATATTCTCAAAGACACAAGGAATATTCTCTAGGATAGATCATATGTTAGATGTAAAACAAGCCACAAGAAATTTAAAAGGATTGATATCATAGAGAGTATGTTCTCTGACCATAGTGCAATTAATTTGGGTATCAATAAAAGTGATAGATCTGGAGAATTCACAAATATGGGGAAATGAAACAATAAACTCCCAACACAAAATGAGTCAAAGTAGAGCTATTGAGGAAATTAGAAAAAAACTTTGAGAAGGAGTAAAAACAAAAGGATGACTTGCCAAAGTTAATGGCATAAAGCCACAGTAGTGATAGAAGAAAATCTGTAGGGGCGCCTGAGTGGT
Source organism: Enhydra lutris kenyoni (assembly GCF_002288905.1). Lineage (NCBI taxonomy): Eukaryota > Metazoa > Chordata > Mammalia > Carnivora > Mustelidae > Enhydra > Enhydra lutris. The sequence goes on from NW_019154085.1 coordinate 54,154,257, forward strand.
TCAGTGCTTAAGTATCTGCCTTCGGCTCAGGTCACGATCCCAGTATCCTGAGATTGATCCCTGTATTGGGCTCACTGCTCCAAGGGAAGCCTGCTTCTCCCTCTCCAACTCCCCCTGCTTGTGTTCCCTCTCTCGCTATGTCTCTCTCTGTCAAATACATAAATAATATCTTTAAAAAAAAAAAAAAGAAAGAAAATCTGTAATAATAAATGTCTGTACTAAAAAAAGAATAATGATCACAAATCAATAATCTAACAATCCATCTTAAAAACTATAAAAAGAAGAGAAACCCAAAGCAAGCATAAAGAAGGGTACAATAAAGATTAGAGCAGAAACAAATGAAATAGAGATTAGAAAACGGTAGGGAAAATCAGAAAATAAAAATTAGTTCTTTGAAAATTTCACAAAACAGATAAAAGTTAAGATAACCTGGCCAAGAAAAAAGAGACAAGAATCCAATTATTTAAGTCAAGAAAGGAAGAGAAGATATCACTTTGAAAGAGAGAGTAATGACCAGGTGAATATATCCTAATCCTAACCTGCCAAACCTATGACTGTTACCTTAACAGGACAAAAGGTACTTTGCAGATACGATTAAGTTAGTATCTTGATATAGGGATATTGTCTTGATTTCTAGATGGGCAGAGTCAAACTAGATAGAGTCTTAAAATTTGAAGACATTTTCCAACTGTACTCAGAGAGAGATGTGATGATGAAAAAAGGTAAGAGTTAGAATGTCACTGGCTTTAAACATGGAGGGAGTGGGCTACAAGCCAAAGAATGTGAGCAATGGTTTCTACAGATAGAAAAGGCAAGGAAAAATTATTTTTAAAAATCTGCGGTTTATCAAGCAAAGGGGAGGAGAGAGAGAGAGAGAGAGAGAGACAATCCAGGAAACAGACTCAACTCTAGAGAACCCACCATGTTTACCCCGGGGGGAGAGAGATGGAGGGATGGTGAAAATAGGTGATAGAATTGAGGAATGCACTTGTGATGAGCTCTAGGTCTTACATGGAAGGGTTGAATCACTATACCATACACTTGAACCTAGTATAACACCGTGTGTTAACTGACTGGAACTAAGCAAAAACTTTTTTTTTCTTTTTTTTTTTTTTAAGAGAGAGAGAGAGAGAGCACAGGCAGACAGAGTGGCAGGCAGAGGCAGAGGGAGAAGCAGGCTCCCCACAGAACAAGGAGCCCGATGTGGGACTCCATCCCAGGACGCTGGGATCATGATCTGAGCCAAAGGCAGCTGCTTAACCAACTGAGCCACCCAGGCGTCCCAAAGCAAAAACTTTTTTTTTTTTTTTTTAAGATTTTATTTATTTATTTGACAGAGAGAGATCACAAGTAGACAGAGAGGCAGGCAGAGAGAGGGAGGGAAGCAGGCTCTCTGCTGAGCAGAGAGCCCGATGCGGGACTCGATCCCAGGAACCTGAGATCATGACCTGAGCCGAAGGCAGCGGCTCAACCCACTGAGCCACCCAGGCACCCTCAAAGCAAAAACTTTTTAAAAAATAAAAAAACTTAAATTTTTTTTAAAATTAAAATCTGTAGTTTATTACTTTGATGGATTATCTTCTGGTGAGTCATCCTTCCATTCCCATGAAAATCCTTAACATTTAGAATACTTTATTCTCTATATACAGACCTGAATTAAGTTTGAGAATATTTTCTTTAGAATTTTTGCATCTAATTTTAGAAATGAAATAAATCTATGCACCCATTTGTTAGAGCTGCCATAACAAATACTATAAATTGGGTGGCTCACACAACAGAAACTCATTTATTCACAGTTCTGGAATCTAGAAATTCAAGGTTAGAATGTTGACAAGTTTGTTTTCTCCTGAGGCCTCTCTTCTTGGCTTGCAGATGGCCACTTTCTCACTGTGTCCTCAGATGGTCTTTCCTCTGTTCACACATGTCCCTAATGTCTCTCCATGCGTCCACATTTCCTCTTCGAGTGACACCACTCAGACTGGATTAGGGCCCAACCTCATAACTTCATTCTAGCGCAATCATTTTTTTAAAAGGTCCTATAGATAAATGCAATCACATTCTGGGGTATTGGGGGTTTGGTCTTCAACATATGAATTTGAGGGGACACAAGTCGTCAACCCATAACAATCTATGAAATACTGCTTTTACATACACTGGCATTTTCCAATTTTATTATAGTGACTCCAATTTCACAAAGCAGTTCAATAATTCTTATTTTTCTCTTACTAGAACAATTCAAATAGCATAAACAATATCTTTTCTTTTGAAGGTTTGATATATTCAAACCAAAGAACTATGTCAACCCATTATCTTTTTCACATTTGAGGCTTCCTTTTTCTATATTATTCTGGGTGTATTATTCTTATGTCTTCTATCACTTTATTGAAAACTAGAACTCTGACAAGGTATTGTATATGCTCATTTAGCCAGATGTCTATAAGTGTAGGGTTTTTTTTAAAGGTTTATTTATTAATTTGAGACAGAGAAAGCACAAGCAGAGAGGGTCAGAGGGAGAGAATCCCAAGCAGATGCCATGCTGAGCGTGGAACCTGATGCTGGGCTCAACCTCATGACCCTGAGATCATGAAAACCAAGAGTTGGATGCTTAATGGACTGAGGGAATGGTGTCCCTGTTGTTTTTTGTTTTGTTTTTTTAATACATGTGTATATAATCATGCTGTGAAATTTTGACTTATTTTCATTCCATCATATCACAAGCAATTCCACAAACTAGAAATTATTCATAATGATGATTTTAATGACAACTTAATATTTCATCTACTCAATGTACATTTAACTCTTCTCATTTTTATTTAATTAATTTTAATTTTACTAAACTTAGATGCACTTCTCTGTGGAAAAAGCTTTTCTTTATTTATGATTCCATCTTAGATTCCAAAAATTGGATGATTAGGTCCAAAATTAAGAATATTTTAAAGCTTTATACAGTGTGATATAATTTTTAAGAACATTCTATAACTTTATAATATAAATTTTAAAATTTAACAACAGAATTTCACTTTGCCATCACCAACATTACAATCATCTTTTTTAATGTTAGCTACAGCATGGATAGACAGAACCTACAGTTTTTCTAATTTTCATTTGCTTTATTACTAGTAATATTAAACACTTTTCATTATTTCTCTATATTTATGATCTCTGTCCATTTCTATAGTGTTCTTATTGAATTTGTTATAAATTTATGTGGTAAAGATCTCAACTCTCCATGCATCTTTCTTGCATTGGCTAGTTATTTTTTTATCTTTTTATTTTTGCACATTATTTATTTAAATGTAGTGTAATTCATCACTCTTTAAACAGATTTATGTAATTAATTTAACACAAAGGCACCTCACAGCCAGACACTTGATAGATATTTAAACTTATATTTTCATTCCTTTTATTATTTGATCATTTATAATTTTTCACCTATAACTTCTTACTCCCCTTTAAAAGACAATTTTGTACAGGGGTGCTTGGGTGGTGCTATAAGTTAAGTGTCCAACTCTTGCTTTCATTTCAGGTCGTGATCTCAGGGTGATGAAATTGAGCCCCATATCAGGCTTCACGCTCAGTGTGGAATCTGCTTAAGATTCTCTCTCCCTCTGCCCCTCCCCACTATGCTCTCTCTATCTCTCTCAAATAAATAAATTCTTTAAAAATTTTTGTATCATTTTCTCATTTGCTTCTTTTGATCAGGGTTCTTGGCTACAAGCAACAGAATCTTCGTCGTCTAACTTAAAATAAGAAAGGAATATATAGAACATTAGGCAGTTCACAGAATTGTTGAAAGGGCTGGAGAAATACACTTAAATCTAAACTTCTAGGAATGATAAAGGGCCAAAACCATGCCAGAAATCTAGCAAGAAACTGTTGCCAATATCACATCTGCCACCAAGCACCAGAATTTTATTTATGGCCCTGATGACAGCTTCTAGCACTCATGTCATTTCTGCCTCAGGACACCGAACTTACAACCAGTTCCAGACACCAGCAGAACAGAAGCTCCATGTGGGGCATGTTTTCTGCAAGTCAAAGACTCGTGTGTATGCATCCAATTTGCTCAACTAGGTTTTACGCCAGTGCTCCTGTTGTGAGAAAGCCTGAGAATTGGATTTTCACATCAGAGGACAGGACATGTAACATTAGAATTACTACCAAATATACCAAAGGAAGGCAAGCGCATATAAAACAAACATCCACAAATTATTTTTGGCAAACTAGTCAATATTTCTTTCAAATTTTCATGCTTACTTCCAATTATTAAAATTATATCTGGGTTAAGAGCGCTATGGAATAAAAAACTGAAAAATATGATTCAAATGTTGCATTTTCACCTAAGTCCAAAGAGAAAGAGCATGGACTCTGGAGCCAAACTGCCTGGGCTCAAATTCTGGCTTTGCCTCTTACTAAGTGTGCGACTTGCGCAAGTTAATTGCCTCAGTGACCTCATGTATGAAATAGAGATAGTTAAATACCTACTTCATAAGACTGTCTTGGGCATCAAGTGAGTTAATGGATGTAAAATGCTTAAAATTTTACCAGACATAAAATAAACACAAAGTGCTTTAGTGATTTTTTTTTTTCAGTCTTCTTCCCCAAGGTATTCTTTGTCCTGCTTGAAATTTTTCCATTTACTTGTACCCTTAACTTCTGCCCTTGGCCAGTGTTCAGTCTAAGCTGTCAACTTCTGTTCTATTTCACAAGTCTGCACCTTAGACATGTGCTTCTGATGCGGAACTCTGTTAAATGCTATCTGAAATGACTTGTAAACTGTGGCTTGCTTGTCCGGTGTGGCAGTACACGTCAACAGTGCATACACGGAAATCATCTCGGAGGATTACACGGGGATATTAAAGAAAGTGAGTCAAAGCTTCTTTCCAAAATGTATTAAAAGCTGCCTACAAGTAACTATGCTAACTGCACATTCCATACTGGCCCAGCCTTGCGCTATACACTTCAAATACATTGCATTGCGTATGTTTTGTAATAAAACTTTGAGGTTGTTTTTTGAAGGCAATATGTAAACCTCTTTTCAGGTTTGAGGAAAACGAGGTTCAGAGAATTTTACTTCTATGGTATGGGAATCCTATTGCTGTTGTAACAAATTACCACTGACATAGGGGGTTTAAAATAACCCGAATTTCTTATCTTTCGGTGCTGGAGGTCAGAAATATGAAATGGGTCATACCATGTTAAAATTAAGGTGTTGGCAAGACTACATTCCTTCTGAAGGCTCACAGGAAGAATCGACTCCTCACCTTTTCCAGATTCTAGAAACTACCCATAATACTACGCTTGTGGCCCCCTTCTTCCACTTTTGAAGCCAACAATAGCAGATCAAGTCCTTCACATGCAGCCATTCCTTGGGTTATAACACTCTGTTATCTTCTTCCACTTTCAAGGACCCTTGTGATACACTGAGCCCACCCAGATAACCCAATATAATCTCCCCATCTCAAGATTATCTGATTTGCAACCTTTTTAAAAAATATATTTTATTTATGTATTTGAGAGAGACAGAGAGCATGAGAGAGAGTTGAGTGAGTGGCAGTTGGGGGCAGGAAGGGTAGAGGGAGAGGGACGAGCAGGCTCCCCACTGAGAAAGGAGCCCAATGAGGGGCTCGATCCAAGGACCCAGGGAACATGACCTGAGCCGAAGATAGACACTTAACTGACTGAGCCACCCAGGTACCCCATCTGATTAGCAATCTTATCTATAATCTTAATTTGCCTTTGCCATATAAGGTCGCATATTCACAGATTTTAGAAATTAAGATTTGAATATCTTTTTAAATACTTTATTTTTAAATGATCTCTATACCCAGTGTGGGGCTCAAACTCATGACCCCAAGATTATGAGTCACATGCTCTTTCTTTTTTTTTTTTTTTTAAAGATTTTTATTTACTTATTTGACAGACCACAAGTAGGCAGAGAGGCAGGCAGAGAGAGAGAGGAGGAAGCAGGCTCCCTGCTGAGCAGAGAGCCCGATGCGGTGCTCGATCCCAGGACCCTGGGATCATGACCTGAGCCGAAGGCAGAAGCTTTAACCCACTGAGCCTCCCAGGTGCCCCAAGTCACATGCTCTTTCAACTGAGTCATCCAGGTGTCTCTGAACATCTTTGAGGAGCTGCTATTCTACCTACAATCATTTCCTAACATTTGTGATTCCCTGGCTTTAACAATGTGCCTAGATTTTTATTTTTCTCTCCTTACACTTATCTAGTACTTTGCAGCACTTAAACTTATCTTCATAGATGGGACCACTTCAAACTTTAAATCTGGTTCTAGCTGGGTATGGAAAATCCTCAGTAATTCTCTAGAATGGAATTAACCCTGTCGTTGGCCCTTCTCTCATTCTGAGACTTGTACCATCCCATGATCCCTGTCTCCTTCCTGATACCTAAATAGCTCCCTAATACCCCTGAAAGCTAATCTACTCAGTTTGGGTCTTCTGTAACTCAACTCACTCTACCACTATCCCTGACCTGAGGATAATTATTCTCAGAATAACTATACTGAGAATAATACCACATCATTCTTGTAAATACCAAGTCTTACTTAACTGCATACTGCTTTATTAACAGCTAGTATAGAGTGTTGCATAGATCAGGTACTCAAAAAAACTTTACTAAATGAATAAAGAAATAGTTTCTTAAAATAAATCAAATTATATTTACTATTTCCTTACATCCCTTGTTTAGAAAAGGCTTAAGTCTTTACAATTTATTTTTTATGCTCAAATATTTACATAGACTTGATGATGGTTTGTCTAATGTACAAAATAGAAGGGAATTATTTGCAAATTTATTTAAATGTTTTTATAATAAGATTTATATCTTACAAGACTCTGAATGTAGAATACAGATGAAAGTTCACAAAATGTTGGCTGCAAACTTCATAATTCCAATTCCAAACTAATACAGACCAAAATGAAGCTTAAATAAGATCTACCAATAATAGATACAAAATTAAAAATGGAAACATTTGAATTGTTAATTATATGATATTTATGGTAAGTATTACATTTTTAGTCTTCCCATTATAATCCCAGTTTGTCTGAGGAATATAGTATACTTGGGTTTCTAAACAAAAACAGAATTAAGGATTTTGTTTTTGCTTCATCCAATCATGAAACTGAGTTCTAAGATCCAAACAATCCTGAAGTCATAATTATACTGACAAGTATATAGAATAAGCTCTGTGCCCCTCTTCACTGTGATTTATTTGGACTTGTAAGAATAAATCTCAGTATGCTCTGCTGTCTATGGATTTTCTCAGATTATCTTAAAACCTTAAAACCATGATTATGGATATTCTAGTTTATAGAAAAAAAACTCAGTGTCACATAAAAATAAATACAGTAAGTCTTTACTACAGTGGAATATTCTCACTATCTCATAACTGTAACTAAAATAATCTGAACAAGAGCTGTCTAAAGGTAAAGCTAACATTTGACTCTTTGTTACCCTTTTTAAGAATGCTCTCTCCCTGGTGCCTAGGAGGCTCAGTTGGTTAAGCGTCTGTCTTCGGTTCAGGTTACGGTCTCGGGGTCCTTGGATCGAGCCCTGCATTGAGCTCTCTGCTCAGCAGTGAGTCTGCTGCTCCCTGTCCCTCTGTAATCTCTCTGACTCTCACTCCCTCTGAAATAAATAAAATCTTTTAAAAAGAGAGAGAAAGAGAGAGAGAGGGGAGAAGAATGAGGAGGAGGAGAAGGAGAATGCTCTCTTCCAACTCTATTACTGGTGGGAATGAAAACTGGTATAGCCATTCTAAAAAACAGTATAGAGGTTGCTCAAAAAGTTAAAAATAGAACTATCCTATGACCCAGCAGTTGAACTACTAGGTATTTATCGAAAGGATACAAAAAATAGTAACTCAAAGGAGCACATGCATCCCAGTGTTTGTTGCAGCAATGTCCACAATAGCCAAAATATGGAAAAAGCCCAGATATCCATCAACAGATGAATGAATAAAAATGTGACACACACACACACACACACACACACACACACACACACATACACACACACAGACACAGTGGAATATGACTCAGCCATCAAGAAATGAAATCTTGCCATTTGTAACAGCAGGGATGTAATAGAGGATATTGTGCAATGCAAAATAAGTCAGAGAAAGACAAATATCATATGACTTCACTCATATGTAGAATTTAAAAGACAAAAAAGATGAACATAGGGGAAGGGAAGGAAAAATTTAAAAAAGATAAAAACAGTGAGGGAGGTAAACCATAAAAGAGACTCTTAACTATAAGAAATAAACTGAGGGTTGCTGGAGGAGTGGTGGGTAGGGGAAGGGATAGTTGGGTGATGGGCTTTAAGGAAAGCCCTTGGTGTAATGAGACTGGGTGTTATATGCAACTGATGAATCACTAAAGTCTACTCCCAAAACTAATTATGCACTGTATGTACTAAAATCACTATGTATTAAATATGTACTAAAATATGTACTAAAATCACTAAAGTCTATGCCCAAAACTAATAATGCACTACATGTACTAAAATTAACTAAATTGAATTATAAAATAAGAAATTAAAATAAAATAATAAAATAAAAAGAAGGCTCTCCCCCATCCTTGGTTCAATGCTTCTTGCCCACAAGCAGTGAGCCCTTTGTGTTTTTGAAATCTCATTTGTGTTATCTTCCACTGTGTACCTGTTCTTCCTCTTTCCTCCATTAAAACTCATTTCTTTCTGCTTATGTCTGGCAGATGGATAGCTAACTGTTCTGGTAACTGGTGCTAGTGTGATAATAGTGGTTATGGATTTTTAGAATAGGCTTCATATATAATATAATTGTAGTATTTAAGCATGTGATGTGATAAGACTAATATATTATTAACTGTGAATTTCTGAGATAATGAGTCAGACCAGCAGTGGATATTTTGAGGCAAGCAGGACTTTGTTATACCACTCTACAATAAACTGCTTACTCGGGGTCAGCTGTTCTTACAAAACTATAGTTCCATTCTTGAATGATCATTGAATAGAGACCTTAGAAGCATATCAAAAGTATCCATTCTTTCTTATTGTAAGGATTCTTAGGAAAAATCTAATGTTCAACGCATTAGCTAGGATGCTTAAATTGTCTTATTAACCAATAACCCTATTATGTAACCCCTTGGAATTCAACTTTTTCCCATTACTTTCAATAGTCAAGTCAGACAATTATTCCATGCAAAAAAAAAAAAAAGCTAGGACACAGAAGTTGTTTACTTTCATTGCCATTTTTTGGCTATATTTCTAACAGGTGTGGATTTAAAAAGAATAATTCTAGAAAATGAGACATCTAGTCTTATTTCTTCATCCCTAGAGAACCTCAGTATAAAGTAGACTGAAAAAAAAAAAAGGCTTCTTTTTTTCACCCAGTCCACTTGTGTCAAAATTAAACATAGCTTGGGGTAATGCACAGCCTATCCAGGAAGAATTTCACCAGCTTCTCACAGTCTTAGCCTCAAGGCAGTGAAACATTCATCAATAAAAAAGAGAAAGTTACCTACTCAGCCAAGGAATCAAGAATGGAGTAATAAGGAAGAAATAACACTGGACAAGATTATCAGCAACATATGTCCTATATCCCTTTTGCTTCTAGGTACAAGACCTTACACAAGTCATTCAACTTCTCCAAACCTGCTTAATTAAATATCCCACGCAGGGATTTGATTCTATTACTTCTGCTTTGCATAACTCTTTTGTTCCAGACCACATTCTCAGCCTAACATTTTAACAATACATCAGAGGAACGTCCCAATAAAACCAAGCTTTTAAAAGACTTCTGATAAAATCTAATATTATATTCCTATAAATAAAAAAGACAGGAGAACTGGAAAATTATAGATTTAGATGGATTTATGTCTCTTCTAACAGATATACTAACAGAATGAAGTTTTATTCATTAATTACTTCATTAGCTACTTAATAATTAATAGATTAGTCTCCCTAAATAGCAGCTTGTAGTGGTATGTTGCAGCATCTCTGATCATCTCTCTGTCCTACTCAACATTTTACTATTAAATTTCATATGGATAAGACAGTATGTTCCATAAATATGAAAATTTGCTAGAACTAGAAGGTTCAATGAATACATTTTACAAAATAAATAAAACAGACTAAATCAAAGTGAAATTTAATGGAGTTAAATATAAAGTCTGTGACATTCCAGATTTAAATTCCATGAAGTTACAACTTTTTTAAAAAAAGGCACAAAACGGATGGGGAAGGAATGGCTTTGCAAAAGTTAATGCAAAGAAAACTCACTGCTTTCATTGGCTGCCTGCTCAGTTGAAGGCAACGTGGGGAAGTGGGGCAGATAGTGTCTCTTTGGGCTGCTTTGACAGAAGTGCAGAGTCAAGAACCAGGTAGGCAATGGGCTTATGATACTCTGTTCTGCTCATGCTTCACCTAAAATATCACAATCAGTTCCTGGTGTTAAACTCTAGCAGGGAAATTGATCATCCAAAGATATTCAGAGAAGAAGGCAGGGGCTGGAAGAATCTAAAAAAACACTAATTATGAGAAACAGCTTTAAGAATCAATGTTATTAACTGGGTGAGAAAAAAATATTTTACTATTTTAAATACAGCTAGAAATGGGCACTCCCTTATCTGGAGTTCTGAGAGCAACTTTCATGTTCATTCTTCTCCTTGGACAAATCTAAACCAACTGGAGTAAAGACCATCATGATTTGCACAGATCTTCACCACTGTTGTTGATACTTTTTGAAGATGAGGTTTGTTTGTAGATCTGCTTTTAAGATTTCAGGATGCTTTGCCATAAAATCCTTAGTGCTATGGTGAAAAGAAAATCTAAAAATCTGAAAGAGAAACTCTACAGAGGATTGACCTGAGGGAAAGAGCTGCCAAAACACAGCAGCAGAGTGCACACAGCGTATACCAGATACTGATGTATGTGTCTAAAGCACTCCCTACCAAACTACCACCAGCATTTTTCATAGAGCTAGAACAAACAATCCTGAAATGTGTATGGAGCTATAAAAGACTCTGAATAGCCAAAGCAATCTTGTAAAAGCAAAGCAAAGCTGGAGGCATCATGATTCTGGACTTCAAGCTCTATGACAAAACTGTAGTCATCAAGACAGTGTGGTACTGGCACAAACACAGACACATACATCAATAGAACAGAATAGAAAACCCAGAAATGGACCCTCAACTTATGGTCAACAAATCCCCAACAAAGCAAGAAAGAATATCCAATGGAAAAAAGACAGTCTCTTCAACAAATGGTGTTGGGAAAATTAGACAGCCACATGCAGAAGAACGAACCTGGACCACTTTCTTATACCATACACAAAAATAAATTTGAAATGGGTAAAAGACCTAAATGTGAGACAGGAAACCATCCAAATCCTAGAGGAGAGCACAGGCAGCAACCTCTGTAACCTTGGCCATGGCAACTTCTTACTAGAAATGTCTCTGGAGGCAGGGGAAACAAAAACAAAAATGAACTGTCAGGACCTCATCAAGATAAAAAGCTTCTGCACAGCAAAGGAAACAGTCAACAAAACTAAAAGACAAACAATGGGATAGGAGAAGTTATTTGCAAATGACATATCAGATAAAGGTTTAGTATCCAAAATCTATAGAGAACTTATCAAACTCACACCCAAATAAATAAATAATTGAGTTTAAAAATGGGCAGAAGACATAAACAAACATTTCTCCAAAGAAGACATACAGATGGTTAAAAGATGTTCAACTCCACTCATCATCAGGGAAATACAAATCAAAACTACAATGAGATATCACCTCAAATCTATGAGAATGGTTAAATTTAACAACAGGAAACAACAGATGTTGGCAGGGATAAAGAGAAAGGGGAACATTCTTACATTGTTGGTTGGAATGCAAATTAGTGTAGCCACTCTGGAGAACAGTGTGGACGTTGCTCAGAAAGTTAAAAACAGAACTACCCTGTGACCCAGCAATCACACTACTAGGTATTTATCCAAAGGATACAAAAATAGTGACTCAAAGGGGCACATGCCTCCCAATGTTTATTGCAACAATGCCCGAAATAGCCAAAATATGGAAAAAGCCCAGATGTTCATTGACAGATGAATGGATAAAGAAGATGTAGCATATATATACAATGAAATATTACTCAGCCATCAAAAAAAAAAAATGAAATCTTGCCATTTGCAATGACATGGATGGAACTAGAGGACATCATGCTAAGCAAAATAAGTCAATCAATCAGAGAAGGGCAAATACCATATGATTTCACTCAAACGTAGAATTTAGGAAACGAAATAGATGAATATAGGGGAAAGAAAAAAAGAGAGAGAAAAAGAGAGGTAAACCATACAATGGACTCTTAACTGTAGAGAACAAAATGAGGTTGCTGGAGGGGAGGTGGGAAGAGGGATTAGTTAAATTAGTGATGGTATTCAGGTGGGATGAACACTGGGTGTTATATCTGAGTGATGAATCACTAATTTCTACTCCTGAAACTAATATGCTCTATGTTAACTAAGTAGAATTTAAGTAAAAACTTGAAACAAAACAAACAAAATCAACAATATGCAAAGATATAGATAGATAGAGATGTCTACCCATCTCTATCTATCTACATCCATATCTATATCTATCTATGCAGCTAGACCAAAGAAGAAGAAATGCATAGAGAAGGAAAGAAATTGGATGAAATGTAAGATTTCATAAACAAACCCAGTGTTTGTTCATATATTGAGCAAATATTTACTGAAGACCCACCATATGCCAAGACTTACACTAATATTCAGAAAGAATCTTTAGCAAAAAGTCTCCACCTTCAAAGGCATTTACAATCTTATAGAAGAAACAAATGAAAAGGTAATTCCAGTAAGGCTAATTAATACTATGAGCACGCACTGGAGATGTGCATTATCTAGCACTGGATGGACCTGAGATTTCCCAAATGAGATACCTGAGCCTAGCACTGAACCACTTATGCCATCACATTTATTCATCTCATTTCATGTGGCTATAATGAACAGGATTAAAACATTTGGTTAGGAGTTATATGAAGATATTTGGGGCTAAATGTAAAAAAAATTATTTTCAAATCTACAATTATCCAAGAATACAATGATTATCACAGAGAAGTTATGTCCCTTATTATCAGAAGAGTTCAAATAGAGGATTAACAGCCTTATATTAAGCTGCATTCTGTGCTGTTTCTTCTGGATCTGATCTTCTACTTACTCCTAAGGTAACACTTCACACTGCATTACAATCTGTCTTTTTCACTGGATTCTAAATTCCTTCTATACCTAAAAATCACTGGACTTGTAAATTGGCAGATTAATAAATTCTGACTTGTCTACCTCCATATCACCGAGTGTTTACTGATTATTTGATACAGTACCATGAGGGGAATTAATGCTTTGAGTGGACAATTGAACTTAGTGGATCCAAAATATTTGTCATTCATACCAGAATCACATGGGGAAATCTTTAAAAAATTTGAACTATCAAGAACACCACCAAAAACCTGATTTGATATACCTGACATGAAACTGAGAAAACTTTATTTTTAAAAAGCTCCCCAAAGTTGTTCATGGCCAGGTTTGCAAATCACTGCTCTCAATGAATTCTGAGATCTCTTAAAATTCTGAGATTCTATTATCTCCTCAATTCCTATTGCTATCAAAACATACTGATACAATCTATTTCTTGGGAAAATCTAATTTACTCATTCTGGTATCTAACCAGTGTGATCTCTGGTAATGAATGTTTCACAATTGCATTTTTAAGGAGCTATTTCTTGTCCTTAAACTCCACACCATGGGTTCTACCACTAATTCTTTAGGCTACAGGTAAAACACCAGCCAATTACAAAAAGAAACATGGACTCAGACTGCTTTGAGACTCCTGAAAACTCAAGCAAGTTGGTCAATTAAAACCAGATTGTGATCTTAGGTATATGCTACTTCTTATTTTTATGTTCTTTTTGTTTGCCTTTTATAGAAATGTATCAGCAGGGGAACTATGACCTCATCTATACATGTATGTATAAAGAAGCAAACATTTTCACTATATAGTTTGGGCCACTGTGAGGTTGTAAAGTATATGGTTGAATGCAACTCTGGTCTGACAAAAAGCATTAATGGCTCTATTATTTCCTATTGCACTGGAACAAATTACCACAAACTTAATGACTTAATATGACACAAATTTATTGCCTTACAGTTGTGTAGATTGGAAGTCCAACATAGATCTCACAGGGCTAAAGCCAAGGTGTCAGCTAGGCAGCATTCCCTTCTAAATGCTCTTGGGCAGATCCATTTCCTTGCCTTTTCCAGTCTCTAGAAGCCACCCAAATTCCTTGACTCTTCCCCTCCCCATCCTCCCTCTATCTTCAAAGCTAGCAGCACTACAAGTCTCTTGTCCGATCTCCTCCCTCCCTCTCATCTTTAGACCACAGTCAGGAATGGTTCTCCACTTTTAAGAATCATGTGATTAAATTGGGCTCACCCAGACAATTCAGGATAATCTCTCCATCTCAAGGTCCTTATCCTTAATCACATCTGCCAAGTTCCTTTGCCATGTAAAATAACCTATTCAGAGGTTCTGGGTAATAAGACATGAACATCTTTAGAGAGTAATTTTTCTACTCACCTCTATGCTCAAACAGGCAGCATTTTCCTCTAGATTGCTCTAAATCCAAACTGTATCGCTCATATAGTCTTGGATGAAAGATTTTTGGACAGGTGTAAACTATATATAAACTTTATTGCATGAATTTTCCTGTATCTTGTATAACTAATCAAAATCACCTTTTTACACTCATTTTTATATTGTGGACCATACCACTAAATGGTTGGTCAACAAATAAAGGAATTGTTGATTCATAAGACACTGCCCTACCCTCAAGCATTTTGACAAAATAAGATGGATACTTAGAATTTTGTGGACATTGTAGAGTGCAAATCATACAATTATTATTATAAGTAGATACATACAATTATTTAAAGGTCCATACTCATTCTACTTTGAGTTCCTCAAATTAAATTGGAATCATTAATTAGAATAACATCTACTCTAAGAATATAACATTCACCTGCTGAAATTTTTATTTTCCTTGTTTATGGAAAGGCCATGAAAGGACTTTCATATCACTAGCTTTCACTCAGTATTTAACAAGTTAGAAAACAGAAAATATCAAACCATTATAGATTTAAGTAAAAAATAAATCCAGATCATCTACCTTCTGAAATAGAAAAGAATTATCATATTATGTTTTATTTACTGCCTAGCATAAAATAAAACACATACATTCTGCATATTTTTTAAGATTCCCTCTGCCTCTGATCACTCACAGCTAAGAGCTGGTTTAAGGAAACAAGAAATAGATTGGCTCACAACACTGGAAAGTCCAAGTGTTGAAATCCAGGCACAAGAGAATGCAAGGGGTCGACGATGACATGAGAATGAGTTCAAGCTCTTTTCCTGTGCTTTACTCGTGTTTTTTAATGCTTAGGTGGAGTTCCCATGCTGTACTCCCAGGAATACCTGAGGCTAGAATATAAATCTTCCCAGCAAAAATCCCTAGGTTGGTCCTGATTGGAAGATCTGGGGCATGTGTCTTTCTCTGAGCCAATCACAAAGCTAGGGATATACATTATCCTGATTGCTTTAGTCTGAGTCAGGTGTCACCCTGGAGCAAGAGATAGATCAGCAGAAGCACATGAGTAGAGAATCGGTGGCAGAGAAAGTTTTTCTCATCAGAGAAAAATGTGGATGTTGCGTCCAGGATAACCAGAAAGGATTCTAGATGGACCAAAATAATATTTTTAACTCACTGTGAGGAAAGAGTCAGCTCTGTTAATTTTGGTACCTCTGATATGTTCATTCATTTATTCAACACATATTACTATGTGTCAGATGCTGTGCTGTGCAGACTGAAGTCTCTACAACTTCTTCTTCCTCTAACTTCCCATCAAAGCTCTAGCCAACTACTTTCCTTTTCTATGACAAGAGTTAAAAACCTCAGAAATCACTGAGCTCTGATGTCCATCACTAATTTTTCTTTACCCTTTTCTGATTTCCTCTATCTATGTATGCCTACACCAATATGAACTAATTCTGGACCTATCTAAACCCCTCTTCACTTTCTTGCTGTACATGAGTTCCTACATATAGCTGTGGAGCTAATATGATACTTATTTTCTAATTTGCATAGTTATGGTTTAGAATGTTTTCTTAATTCAAAAAAAATCTGCAATATAGTGTCAGTATAATTCTTTTCACCCTCCTCCTTCTTTTGCTACTCTAAAGAGACCATTTTCAATCAAAATATCTTTTAATGAAAACTGCATCTGGTCTAAAAAACAGCTGCCAATTTCTAACCTGTTGTGAATTATAGGAACTAAATTTGAAAAACTCCTAAAATCAAGGTATATAGTGGAAAGCTTGCCAGACACTTCTCTGAGTAACAGCCCTAGTCCTTTTTTCAAGCTCACCAGAAACCATGACCTATTCTCCCCAATCTGTCCTTTTTTTTAAAAACGCCTGCACATTTCTGAGGTGTCACACTAACACTTTATCCTGGCATTATCAAAAGTCAGTCGGCTTCCTTAAAAAACAAGTTAGGGAAAACAGCTACTGTTAATATTATCTCATGAACTCAAATAGCCATCAAAGAGGGGATCTGGCTACTCAGCCAATGTTTAACAATGACGCCAATTCTAAATCAGCCTTCATTGAAGAGAACTCTGTTTTCCATGGTAAATGCTACCAATCCCTTCACCAAACCTGGGCATTTTTTTTTAATATCTATCTATCTATCATCTATCTATCTATCTATCTATCTATCATCTATTTATCATTTATTTATTTATTTGAGAGAGAACATGGTGAGGGACAGAGGGAGAGGGAGAAGCAGATTCCCTCCTGAGCAGGGAGCCCAACACGGGACTGGATTCCAGGACCCTTAGATCATGACCTGAACCAAAGGCAGATGCTTAACAGATTGAGCCACCCAGGGGCCCCTGAACATGGGCATTTCTGTCCTCTTCTTCCTCCCTGCCTTTCTTTCCATCTGGCCTTTTCATCCAGATGCCTCTCTTCCTCTGCTTTTTCTGATGTGGTGCGCATCACCCACTCTGCTTTCTTTCCTCTTTCTGTTTCACAACCTCCTCCTGGCAGTTTACTGTTCTATTCAGTGACTGATAAAACACTAGCAAAAGAGCCTTGGTTCAGAATTTATTATTTGCCGCAGAATGAAATAAGATTTAGTGCAACTCTGTCTGCGTCCTAATCTGGTGAAAAGATCAGAATTTGAACACAGATCTGATTCCAAGGTCCATGATTTTCTATCACCTCTATCTTTAACCTAGAAATTCTTATTCACTTAGTCCACTAATTTCACAAAGTAAATCAAGTCCTCAGTCACTACCATACACTGTTTTATTTAGTTCAGACTATGTGTTACTGTATGAAGTTATCTTTTTCTTTTATTGATTTATTTATTTATTTATTGGCCATAATCTCTTTTTTTTTTAAGATTTTATTTATTTATTTGACAGACAGAGATCACAAGTAGGCAGAGAGGCAGGCAGAGAGAGAGAGAAGAGGAAGCAGGCTCCCTGTGGAGCAGACTGCCCAATGTGGGGTTTGATCCCAGGACCCTGAGATCATGACCTGAGCTGAAGGCAGAGGCTTGAACCCACTGAGCCACCCAGGCGCCCCTGGCCATATTCTTTACTTGACTCAGGATTCACTTCCTTAGATTTAGGGACTTTGGGGGTACCTGCATGGTTCAGTTGGTTAAGCACCTATTTTCAGCTCAGGTCATGATCTCAGGGTCCTGGGTTCGAGCCCCATGTCAGGCTCCCTGCTCAGTGAAGAGTCTGCTTCTCCCTCTACCTCAGTACTTCCCCTTGCTAACACTCTCTCTTGTCCTCGCAAATAAATAAAAAATCTTAAAAAAAAGAAAAGAAAAGAAAAAATTAAGGACTTAGTCTCATTTACCACTGTATTGCCTGCCTCATCATGGTTTATCAATAACTATTTATTTAACATAAGCATAAAAGCATTTGAGAGCTCCATTGATGCGAAGAAAACAAAAACTGTAGCCAAATTTTTAATATAGGCCTTTTCTAGAATATAGGAAAGTAAGGAGCACCTGGGTGGCTCAGTTGGTTGAGTGTCAGACTCTTGATTCCGGCTCAGGTCATGATCTCATGGGCAGGAGATCCAGTCCAGTGCTGGGCTCTACCCTCAATGGGGAGTCTACTTAAAAATTCTCTTTCCCTGTCCCTTTGCTCATTCTCCCACTTGAGTACTCTCTCTCTAAAACAAATAAATCTTTTAAAATGATTACAGTAGAGTAAAAATAATAGCATGATGGAATCCATATAAACTCCAAGTGGATTCAGTAGCTGTCAACATTCTGCTGTATTTGTTTTCTCTCCTCCTCCCCCTTTCTCTCTCTAATTCCCACTTTATTGCATTAGAAAATGTATCAAAAGCTGACTATCAATTTATAAGATATAAGGAACTTTCGCAGCAATAAGTAAAAGAAACCCAAGGGTACCCAGTAGCAAGATAATTTTATGAAGAGATGGCATCCCTTTATACCAATCACATAGGCCAAAACTAGAAATAATGCCAAATGTGTGTGAGAATGTAGAGAAATAGAAATCTGGTGAATCACTGGCAGACACGCATGAAAATTTGACTGGCAGTGCTCATTGTACTGCAGGACACATAAACCATATGATCCAGCAAGTACATGACCCAGAGAAATACGTGCAGAGATAGAGGAGTGATGTATGACCATGCTCATCACAGTATTGTGAGTGGTAAAAGGAAGTTGGAAGAAACGGAAATTCACTTTGCTAGGGAAACAAATAGATGCAGTAGATGCAGGCTGTGGAATATTATGCTCAGAGCAAAACAACACGAATAACAATGTGGACAAATCTTAACGTGGTGAGGGATGAGGAAGTCAGAAAAAGAATGAGATGATAATACTCTGTTGCTTATATAAATTTATAACATGCAAATACAAAATAACATTCTATGTTTTTCAGATACATGTATCTTCAACCACAATAGAGTGGATTTCTGCTTGGGAGGGAGAGGAAGATTGAAAACAAAAAGAAGAGATAAAATGAGGGGACCTGCAGGGACAGAAGATAATAGCATGCCATGAACAGAGAAATGTGATTGGCCCAATTTTCTGCACATGATATTTTTTTAAAACTTTGAATAAAGTAAAAATAAGAACAATTAAAAAATCTTCATTCATTTGTAAATTGTTTGTCTCTTATTAACATGCCCATCAACAGTACACAAGGTTCATAGTGGTTAATCACCTCTTCATACAATTAGTTTTCCATTGGGTACTCCTGGGTTTCTTTCACATTATAAAATTTCAGTGTTTATAAGCACTCTCGATATGGACATGGCCAGATCAACAAGAATGTTCTATTTTACACTTACAAAATGGAAATAAAGAGAGGAAAACAACATTACCAATAATAGGATAAACTGATATCATGTGTATACTTTAACATGTGATACATGTGTGAGAAAGACACACCACCACTGCTGTGTATCTTTGGCAAAGATGATGACCCTGTATTTAGTAATGACAAAATCAGATGAATCTGATTTTGACATTCAACATGTATTTAGTAATGACAAAATCAGTTGGATCTGATTTTGACATTCAACATGACAATAGGCCTGGACTTTTCAAAAATGTCAATGCCATTAAAAACAGTAAAAAGGTGAGAGGATTGTACTAGATCAGGGATTGGCAAACTAGAAGCCATGGGACAAATCTAGTCTGCTGCATGTTTTTGTAGCCTTCAGACAAGCATGGTTATATTTTTAAATTTTGGGAGAAAATCATAGGGAGAATAATATTTTGTGAATCATGAAATTTATATGAAACTCAAATTTCATAGTCTGTAAATAAAGTTTTATTGGCACATAACCACACTCATAACTTACATATTGTCTATGGCTCCTTTTGCATGGTAATAACAGAGCTGAACAGTTACAACAAAGACTATATGTGGCCTGCAAAGCCTAGAATATTTGCTATCTAAGCTTTTACCAGAAAAAAAAAAAAAAAAAGATATTGCGAACCCCCTTGTCCAGATTCAAGGCACTAAAGATACATACTTTCAGGCGGTGAATGATCATTGACTGACTCAAGGATAAGTGAAAAAAGGAACATTATTTGGACAACTGAGAAAAAATTCATTATGGCCTGCATATTAACAGCACTGAACTAATGTCAAATTTCTTTGGTCTTATGCTTATGTAGGAGAATTTCCTTGTTTTCAGTAAGTACATGCTGAAATATAAGAAGTACAGTCACATTATATCCACAACATACTTCCAAAAGCTTCAGAAGGAAAATCGTGTATGTTAGCATACACATGGAGAGGAAAAAAAACAATTGTTGCAAAATATTAACAGTTGGTGGGTGGATATAAGCAATGGGTATCTAGTTGCCCACTGTACTATTTTTTTCACTTTCTCGGTTAACATTTTTTAAAATAAAAATTATTGAAAGAAAAAATGTACACTAGTTTTTATAAATAATCATTTCTTTTGAGTTTTCAGGGAGTTAAAATAAGTATTTTCCCAAAATCAGCTCACTCACTTACCTGAGGAAACACAGTAAGATAGATTTCCCTACTTAGTTCAGTCAAGGAACCTTAATTCTTTTTGCCCTTATCGACACTGAATCCACCTTCAAAACTCTACCTTAATAATATATCCAGAAACTGAGTAACTCCACCACACACTAGTTCAATCCACCAGCACCCCTCACGTGATGTGCAAGAGCCTCCTACCTAGTCTCTTCACCAAGTAGCATTTTAATCAGTGATCTTTAATCCTATAAATGAGATCATGCGACCTTCCCATTCTAAACTCTCCTGTGGCTTTAATTACATTTAAAATAAAACACCAGTTCCTTAGCACAGCCTGTAAGACCTGTACAATATAGCTGTCGCTCAACTCCCTGGCATTATATCCAACCATTCTCTCTCTCAAATTCACAAAACATGCTCCGATCTTAGAACCTCAATACTTTGTTACTCCTGCCTACTCCCAAATCTTTTGATATCCGACATCTTCACATCACTCAATATCCTGCCCAGATTTGCCTTCCCAAAGAGGACTGTCCTGACCACCCTGTCTCAAGTAACCTAACACCTTCTACCAATCACTCTATTTTCTTAGCTTCATTGGTTTTCCTCCTAGTATAATGGCATCTGAAGTTATATTTGTTTCGATTCCTATTCTCTGGAATTTTTGTTCATCTGTTTGTTTTGTCTTTTCCAACATCCCCGTACATATCAGAATATAAACTCAAAGAGGGAAAGAATTTTTTAATGATTAGTTGTTATATTACCACATAGCCATATAATTTGTTGAAGAATGGTCGAAGGATTTATTCATTTTGTTAATATTTATTGACTACTATATAACAGGTACTGTTCTGGTTACTTGGTCCACATTAGTGAATAAAACAAAAAACCTGTGTCTTTATGGAGTTTACACTCTATCAAGGAATGACATCATAAAGTATGTGTAAAGAGAGGAAACGTGGGGAGGACAGGTGCATTCTTGTAATATTAGACACATGTCAAAACTATTCTCTAGACCGGTTAGTAGCCAGAATGTGCCCATTACTGCTCCATTAATGATTAGCATCAACATTAAAGGTATGGGAGTGGTTTAAAATGGAATGGAGGCAGCAGTTGGAAGAGACATTTGTAGGGAGAGAGGAATGGGGTGTCAGGAGGCCCAGAGCAAACAGCATGGGCATTGGGAGGCTCAAGAGGCTATATTTTCTTCAGTATCAAGATGACAAAAATACAATGGAATTGGCTGCTCTCAGGATTCCACCGGAGTCATTCAGGTGATAACTGTTTCCATTCCAGTATAGCTGTGGCCTGGGAAGCTAGATTTCATAAATAATTTGCACTGCAGTCTGAATGGCCTTTGCACAGTGTCCAGGAGAATGGTTAAAAAAGTGTTGTCTCGTTCCTTCTCAAAATCAGACCTATTTGAGAATATTGTTGTATGTAAATTGTACCTCAATAAGTCTGTTTGTTTTTGTTTTTGTTTTAATCAGCCCATTGTAGACAGAGAAATCACAGTTGAGACAAAGTTCCAGATGACTTTTGGCTTTCTCATCCCTCTTCTGTATATTAAAACAGAAACAACTGGGTGCCTGGGTGGCTCAATTGGTTAAATGTCTGCTCAGGTCATGATCCCAAGGTTCTGGAATCAAGTCCTGCATCTGACTCCTTGCTCAATGGGGAGTCTGCTCTTCCTTCTACCTTTTCCTCCTGCTTATGATCTCTGTCTCTCTCAAAGAAATACATAAAATCTTAAAAAAGAAAAAAGAAACACATTGGTTATTTCAGTTCATTTGCATTTTAACGCTTTTATCTATAAGATTTTGCTTCCAGAGTAAAGAGGTTTAAGCCTCTATAAGCCAGAGTTTCAGAGGTTTCAGTGTGCTTGAGTGGGAAATGCTTGGGGTAGGGGAGTGGTTCTGAATCAGAAAAGATGGAGTTGCTTTCCCTTTTCCTGATGTCTGCTCACTTCCTCCTGTAAGCTGCTCAAGACCAATGCACTGAAACTGGTAGATGTTAAAGGGCTTGGCTGACATCACCGTCCTCATTCGGTTAGTAGCAGTATATGCGGACTTGAAGCAAAGGTACAAATCTACTTCTTACTTTCAGTAATGCCTGTCTCATACATATGTGCCCCAATATTCTCTGCCTACCTCACCTCCTATCTTCCTAGAATGGGTCTCCACCCCATTTCTCCTACCTGCTCAGTAGCAACAATACCATCAGTTGATATTCTACCCCAAATCCCACCCTACCCACATTTCCCTGAAAATAAGTCTCTTAGCCCAGAGATTCTCCTGGTCCCAAACCTGTACCACCATTAGAGGCAAGAAATGTAGAGAAGCAGAACAGACAGCTGAAGTACTGCTCCTTAAGAGTGCTTGAGAACTGATAGAATAACAATAATATTAACAACTTCTCCAATGTACTGTTTCTACAATGTTTCATATTGTGTATTAGATGCTCCATGAATACCTTATTTAATCTTCTCTTTGCAACAGCCTATGGCTCAAGTATTACTATACCCACATTTATTGAGGAAGTAACTAAAATCCACAGAAGCTGCTTTGTGATTGGGATTCAAATGCAGAAATTCCACCTCTAAAACTATGGTTTAGATGCTGGATATTTTAGAATAGAAAAATGCCAAAAACTGAATTTTCTTGTTTAAAAGAAAATTTTACTTTTACTTGTTGCCTATCCTACAATTTAAGCCAAATTCCGACTGCCTCTTTCATGCTTAGTCTTCATAGTTGTTCGCTCAAGGGATGGGACATCCTGTTCATACAATTCAAAATGAAATAAGGAAAACACTATTGGAAATTTTAAATGCTTAATATTGAGTTCTGAAAATCGAAGACCTGCAAAATTATGTTTATATAGCTGATAACTTGCAAGCACTCAGAAAATAGTGATCATCAAATGCCAACATGGATTCATCAATAACACATTATTGTCTATCTTTAGAAATTATAATGAAATGTATACTTGAATGAATGACTATCCAATTAGCCAAACTTCCATATTAATAGAATTATGAAACTAGCAAATATACAGAATAGCAAGCATTGTGTATTATGTTTTTAGTAAGAGATTGCACAGACACTATTTTTTTGATCAGATGGAAAAATATAAACCAGATGATGCCAGTTTCATGCATGTTCAGCTAATTTCCTAGATAGGTCTAAAGGATGTGAGCTTCTAGGAAACAAAACTTTAAACCTCATCATGTCTTTATCAACCTGTGTTGTAGACAGAACTTCCAAAGATTCTGAATTCACACTTAATCTGCCACAAATATTAGGACATTTAATAATTGGCTTTTGAGAGATATTAGTTAATATGCTTTGAGGAAGAGATATATTTTACATACAATTGAAAAGCATACAATAGACTTTATAATTCCTTTCATTAGAGTCAAAAACACTGAACAGGATGGCTGAAACAAGCATCAACTAACAAAGAACAAAGCCATAAGCAAAAATGAAAACTTCTGTTAACAACTACGTTCATTTGGATAAGGCCAATTTGCCAAATTAAAAATATGAACTTTCCTAAGAAACAGTAGTGGTTTTAGTATGTTTATCATTCAGTATCACTAATAAAAGCACCTCTAGTAATGTAAGCATACAATTCCTCAATTCTTATAATGATTTCTTACTAATATTTACTCTTATGAAAGATTTCCTGTATTTCTGGCATAGAGCTAAGTATTTTACATATATTTCTTTATTTAACCAATACATAATCATATAAGATAAAGATTTCTATACCTGTTTTATAGATAATAAACTGCATCTTTGAAGTCAGTTCATGGGGTAGAAAAGTACTTTTAAATGTTAGGCAGTACTGGGTGCCTGGATGGCTCAGTTAGTTAAGCGTCTGACTCTTGGTTTTGCCTCAGGTATGGTGAAATGACACCTGGCATCAGGCTCCCCACTCAGTGCAGAGTCTGCATGAGACCCTCTCTCTGCCCCTTCCCATTTTCATCTTTCTCTCTCTAAAATATAAATAATCTTAATTTTTTTAATTAAATAAATAAATAAGTAAAGGTTAAGCAGTATTATACAGAGTTTATTTTTTTTTATTTCTTTTTAATTATCATTTAAAGACTCAGAGTTGGGCACCTGGGTGGCTCAGTCAGTTAAGCATATTCCTTCAGCTTCAGTCATGATCCCAGAGTCCTGGGATCAGGCTCCCTGCTCAGTGGGGAGTCTGCTCTGTCTTTACCTCTGCCCTCCCTCCTGTTGTGCTCTCCCTCTTGTTCTCTCTCCCTTAAATAAGTAAATAAACAAAATAATTAAGGCTCAAAGTTTTGGTTTTCTGCTAAGAAAATATTATTAACATTCACACACTCACCAAATACATATATATATATATGTATATATATATATGTATGTACATATATATATATTTCTGCATTTTATATTTGTGTGTGATTGCTTATATGTACCTTATGTATATCAGAAAATCTATGTGAACTAATTTTGTATTTTGTATATATGGTCAATATTTTCCCCTCAATATGAACACAAAGTTGATTTGCATTTGTAATGAAGATTTCCCTTTTGTTTGCTTTTCTCTATTAAAAATGGCAAAATATGCTATGAGAATATTTCAAGCATGAAATAGAGAAATTTTTGTGAAATTCATTTAAGCAAACTTACATTCACATTGTTCTTTATTTTATTAAGATGAACTGAGGTTTCTTCTATATATGAACAATGAGCCTTCTCATAAATATTAAATTTTTCTATAGTTTTTGACATAACTCTCAATTCTCATCTCTCATCTCAATGAATCTCATTTTGATTTGTCAAATATCCATTTTCTTGACCTTTACAGTTTTATATTTGATAGTTATTATACCTTTGTCCCTAGTTCAGTGATTCTGGATCTTCTTAAAGTTTTTGATCCCTTGTCTTTTGTTTTGTTCTTAAAATTCTGCTTACCTTTTTATAACTTTAATGTTATAGTACACTGAGAGTTTGCATAAACCTTTCATTAGCTAATGATGTTGTCTCACACTCACACCAATATTAACAATTACTGTTCTAATTATTATCAATCAGAACTATTTCTTAAGATCAACCTGGTCATTTATCACTTTTTTTTTTCCTGTATTTTTATATTCTCTTTGTTTGCTGATCTGTTATTTAATTTGGGGGAGTCCTAAAGCACTGGATGCTTTATAAAGAGAAAGTCAACTAATTCCATGGATATAGTTTTTTTGCATTGGTGTTCCACTGGTGTTATATTAAAATCAATTGGATATGTGATATATTTATTTTTTTTCTACACCAGTTACTTGTTCATCTTAAGCTTTTCTAATTTACCTAATTCTTTAATTTTCTACATTCTCTCTTCTTTATGATCTCTGTGGACAGGTTTAATATATTTTTAGACTATATCTGATTAAATAAAAGAATAAATACATTTATTTATTTTTTAAAGATGCAAAAACCTTGCTTTTCTCCTGGACAGATGAGTGAACTTTCCCTCCAAAGTGTAGCCAGTGAATTAAGAACAGAAATAAGAGCAGCCTACCGATGTGTAGACAAATAAGTATTTGAAAAATCAAAGGTCAAAAGTTAGTAAAAGAAAAGGCAAGAGGTGGAAACATTTTCTTGTCAATAATGTATGGGTCAAAGAAAACTGACTGAAAAACAATTTCTGTGAGAAACCAAACCCTGATTTTGTTTTTTCTTGGAATGAAAGTCTTACACTATTTCTAATTATCTTGTCGGTATCTCTCAATTTTCCAAAAGAGATTTTTGGATGAATTGATTACAATCAACTTTCTTCAATTTATTCAATGCTCTTCAAAGTCAGCTGGACTAAAGACAAGCCTTTCAAGCTATTACCTTTCTTACCCATTCTCAGGTGATTTCCAATCTGCTGGTGTGATGAGACACTCAATACTCACCAGCTTCCACCTTATTTATCATACTTGGTTCGTTTCTGAGGACTAAAGGCCTGAGTCATTAAAAATTATATGCCCCATTTAAGCAGATTTTCTGCATACTTTACTCAGGGAAAATGTTGAATGCATTTCCCCTCTTATAAAAGTATATCTTCTTTATGATCAATCAACATTTAAAACTAGTATAATGTTTAATAGTGAGGTGCCTCTCAGCCTCACACACTAGTGGTGCATAACTCCTAAGAACAGCAAACTTAAGTAATAAAAGCATCCTTGCCCAATGTTCCCTTCCCATTCCCAGGTAGTTATTCTTTAGGACAAAAATCTACATTTATCAACCTATGCAATTTGACCTGCTTTCCTTCAGTAAAGAAACTAGAGCATTACCTCCTTTAGGGTAAATTTAGCCAACTGATTGTTTCAAAATAACAAATCACTTGTTCTCTCTATTTTACTGCTTCTTTTAAAAATATGTATTTTTAAATTAAAATATATGGTTTCTAACATGGTTTAAGTGAATGTTTATTTAAAATAAAAGTTTCTGAGTACCAAAATTATTTGGAAGAAAAAAAGATGAGTTATACCAACAGTACTCCAGCAAACAAGATGATAACCATAAAAGATAATAAGTAGAGCTTTTATGGTAACTCTTTATTTTAATATTTTATTTATTAATTTGACAGACAGAGATCACAAGTAGGCAGAGAGGCAGGCAGAGGAGGGGAGGGAAGCAGGGGAAGCAGGCTCCCCACTGAGCAGAGAGCCAGATGCAGGGCTCCATCTCAGGACTCTGGGATCATGACCTGAGCCAAAGGCAGAGGCTTTAACCCACTGAGCCACCCAGGAACCCCTATGGTAACTCTTTTAATCCACAAAATGACCTTAGGAAGCAAAGTACTGTCATTATTCCCATCTTACAGATGATGAAGCTAAGACACAGAAAAGCTGATAACTATATTAAAGATTTCACAACCATGCTAATTTTAGTAAATTGTGATCATACTGTTCTAAGCCTTGGAGCTCTGGATTTCATCACTAGGCTGTTCCTAATTCATTCTCTATTGCTCCACCTTGGAGGTTCCCATATTTTTATTTCTTCATCACTACATGAAGAATTTCAACATAGTCTTCAAAAATAATCACTTAAAGATTTTGCTTGCTTTCTGTAATTATACTACATGCTCCAAATTTTCTTTTACTAGAAGGAGCAATCTATGTTTCTTAATTCTTAACCTGGGGCATGTGCCATTTGAAAATCTGGATCCCAATATCTTTCTGTGCTTAATATCTCCATCTCCTACACCCACATTCTCCCTTCAGTTAAAAAACACCAATGAAAGCTGTTCATACAGTGGAGTATATAATGAAATTTGTAGGCACATGATATAGGTATATTTTTTTTTTTTTAGATTTTATTTATTTGTCAGAGAGGGAGAGAGAGCGAGCGAGCACAGGCAGACAGAATGGCAGGCAGAAGCAGAGGGAGAAGCAGGCTCCCCGCCGAGCAAGGAGCCAGATGTGGGACTCGATCCCAGGACGCTAGGATCATGACCTGAGCCGAAGGCAGCTGCTTAACCAACTGAGCCACCCAGGCGTCCCATATGTAGGTATATTTATTACAATAAGAAACAATTCCCAGGAAGAAAGTATAAATATTATTATGTATGTATTATAGAAGGCTTCAAGTTAGAAGGAGAAATTTGGCCAAAGGATGTTGCTTATTAAAATTCCTCCTTATCTCACTCAAAATACCCAAGCACTCAATACAATATTCTTCTAAAGTGAAAGGAATAGAGATGGTGAACAAGGTGTCTTGTAGCACCTTATTCTACCACTAAGTACCATAGCACAATAATATCTCTGGGGATATGTAGCTACTGCTTGATATAATGTTTTTGCTAGACTGACATCTGAGAGCATCATTTTAACAAACAGCACATATATTCCTACTCCTCACAAAGGTTTTATCCTCACATAATGCCTCCCAGAATCTCCCACTCATTGGAGCAAAGTAGGACCCAGTCTTCCCTCATATCCCTCCCAAGGCTGTAGTCTCAGAAACAGAGCCCATGCTCTCATTTGCTGGTTTCTCCTCAGGACCCACTCAGAAAAGCTGAGAAATGAATCACTGTTGGCCTAACTGCTTTAAGTCATATAAACATTTGGTAATACTTAGCAATCGAAACATTCCTATGGCCAAGTTTCACTGCCCAATACAATGTTATTTTTAGTTAACACACTCTAAACAATGTAATTTTTTTAATCATTCAGTAAAATTTTTATTTGTTTTCCTTCTCAAGATGCAGAGAGGAGGTTATCTTGAACAGTTATATAGGAAAGTCTACATATACAGTTTGAAACCTGCTTATCTTTCTTTCTTCAATCTACAAGAAAATTGAATTTAGAGAACTTCAAAAGATATGTTAAATAGCATATAATGGAAAATCCAAGTGAGGAGAGTACATGTAAAAACATTCAGAAAACATATACATATATACAATAAGCTTACAAGTTATCATCTGTTTCTAAGTTTTTCATTAATATTTACTTGCTGTTCCTTCATTTGCTCTGTTTTCTACTACCACTGGTTGACAAAAGAAGGAAAATTTGAGGGGAAAAGAGAGTTAACATTTACTGAGTTCCTCCAAGTGGCACACACTCAACTTTATATATAATATTTCATTTCAACTTGAAAACAACCTGACAGAATATGTAAGTGTTGTTTCTGTTTTTTCAGATAAGAGAGTTGACTGTAAGGCCATACGTTATCCACTGCACCTGATGACAACAAAAATTTTGATGTATCAGCCATAAACTTAAAATGAAGAATCAAATGATATAATTTGTTTCCTGTGAAGTGGGAGGAAGACTGCCATTGTTCAGTTTAGCAGTGTAACCCTTGATTCCACTTTCCTTACACCTTTCTTCCCCCAGGGATGTGCCAGACTCTGTTCTCAGTGGTTATGAATATTGGCTAGTTTAATTTTCCCAGAACCCATGAAGCAGATACTCTAAGAAAACAAGAGAATTAGAGAGAAAGATGCCAAAGATCAGAAGCTAGTGAGTAACAGAGCTAGACTTTGAGCCCAAAAAATCTACAGTCCATGTCACTCTGTCCTGTTGCTTCTCAGGACAGATGTTGGAAATCAGAGGTCTGAAGAAATGTGTGCTGGGCCAGTCATCCAGGAATGTATATCTAGACCTGACTTTACCACTAATTACTAGTGACCTCATCTCTGAGCCTCACTTACCTCTCCTGTAAAAGGAAAAAGTTGCTTTTAAAGGTGACAGGAATTATCAAGGAATGGGCTGTTAAAAGGGAAGAAGTTTTCCAATAAATCCATGGGGAACACCGGTGTTTAACGGGCCTTCATAAATCAATATCTCAATTTACTTTTGCAAGAACAGAGATGGTGGTTCTTAAATTATCATTCTATCTCAAGAGTGTGCACTAATCCCTCAAAGCCTATTATATCAAAGCCAACCTTCTCTTTTTGGTATACAAAGTCCTTTGTAACCAATGTTTCTGCAACCTTATTTCATCTTACCCCCCAACCCAACTTTTCACTACAGTTAGTGTCTGTCTTTCATACATGCCTACTTCTTTCTCAGTTCCCTGATCTTTACATAGAAACAACTTCCTCCAAAAAAATTAATAAATAAATAAAATTAAAATAAAGAAAGAAAGAAAGAAAGAAAAAGAAACAACTTCCTCCACCTCTCTACCTATTCCAAATCTACTTGTGTTCAGGACATCTATTCAAACCCATTCCTCCTTCATGGAGCTTTCCTTCATTTCTATTTCAATTTATCTCTCACATAATTAACCATAGGTCATAAGGAATCTTTTACTGTACCCCAACCTTTCATTTCTGCTTATTTTTTCCTCATCAACAAAATTGAGAATTAAGGCCTTATTATTTTCCTCCATTTATACTTTCTTTTTTATTTGCATATACTTTATTTTTTTATTATGTTATGTTATTCACCATACAATACATCATTAATTTTTGATGTTGAGTTCCATGATTTGTTGTTTGTGTGTAACACCCAGTTACACATGCAATATATGCCCTGCTTAATACCCATTACCAGGTTAACACATTCCTCCTACCTCCTCCCCTCTAAAACCCTCAGTTTGTTTCCTGAGGTCCATTGTCTCTCATGGTTCATCTCTTTCTCAGATTCCCCCCTTCATTTTTCACCTTCCTTCTCTTAATGTCCTCCATGCTATTCTTTATGTTCCACAAATAAGTGAAACCATATGATAATTGCCTTTCTCTGCTTGACTTATTTCACTTAGCATAATTGCCTCCATAATGATGTAAATGATGGGTAGTCATCCTTTCTGATGGCTGAGTAATATTCCATTGTGTATATGGACCACATTTTCTTTATCTATTTGTCTGTTGAAGGGCATCTCAGTCTTTCCACATTTTGGCTATTGTGGACATATTGTGAACATGGGGTGCACTTGGCCCTTCTTTTCACTGCGTCTGTATCTTTGTGGTAAATACCCAGTAGTGCAATTGCTGGGTCATAGGGTAACTCTATTTTTAAATTTTTGAGGAAACTCTGCACTGTTTTCCAAAGTGGCTGTATCAACTGGAATTCCCACCAACAGTGTAAGAAGGTTCCTCTTTTTCCACAACCTCTCCAACATTTGTTATTTCTTGCTTTGTCAATTTTTGCCATTCTAACCAGTATAAGGTCATATCTTAATGTGGTTTTGATTTGAATTTCCTTGATGGTTAATAGACAATGAATATTTTTTCATTGTCTGTTAGCTATTCATATATCTTCTTTGAAGAAGTGTTTGTTCATGTCTTCTGCCCATTTTTTGACTTGATTATTTGTTTTTTTTGGGTGTTGAGTAAGAGAAATTCTTTATGGATCATGGATATCAGCCCTTTATCTGTAGTGTCATTTGTAAATATCTTCTCCCATTCCGTGGGTTGCCTCTTTGTTTTGTTGACTGTTTCCTTTGCTGTGCAAAAGCTTTGTATCTTGATAAAGTCCAAATAGTTCATTTTTGCCCTTGCTTCCCTCACCTTTGGAGATATTTCTAGGAAGAAGTTGCTGCAGCTGAGGTTGAAGAGGTTGCTGCCTGTCTTCTCCTCACAGGATTTTGATGGATTCCTGTCTCACAGTTAGGTCTTTCATCCATTTTGAGTCTATTGTGTGTTTGGTGTAAGGAAATGGTCATTTCATTCTTCTGCATGTGGCTGTCCAATTTTTCCAACCTAATTTGTTGAAGAGACTGTCTTTTTCCATTGAACATTCTTTCCTGCTTTGTCAAAGATTAGTTGACCATAGAGTTGAGGGTCCATTTCTGGGTTCTCTATTCTGTTCCATTGATCTATGGGTCTGTTTTTGGGCCAGTACCATACTGTCTTGATGATTACAGCTTTGTAATAGAGATTGAAGTCTGGAATTGTGATGCAACTTGGTTTTCTTTTGGTAAAGAAACCAAACTTTGGTTTTCTTTTTCAACATTTGTCTGGCTACTCAGGGTCTTTTCTTGCCCATACAAATTTTAGCATTATTTGCTCCATTTCTTTGAAAAAAGTTGATGGTATCTTGATAGGGATTGCATTCAATGTGCCGATTGCTATGGGTAGCATAGACATTTTAATAATATTTGTTCTTTTAATCCATGAGCATGGAGCATTTTTTTCATATTTTTCTGTCTTCCTCAATTTCTTTCATGAGTGTTCTTAGTTTTTGAAGTACAGATTCTTTGCCTCTTTGGTTATGTTTATTTCTAAGTATCTTATAGGTTTGGGTGCAATTGTAAATGGGATCAACTCTGTAATTTCTCTTTCTTCTGTCTTCTTGTTTGTGTATAGAAATGCAACTGATTTGTGTGCATTGATTTTTATATCCTGACACTTCACTGAATTCCTGTATGAGGTCTAGGAGTTTTGGGGTGGAGTCTTTTGGGTTTTCCACATAAAGTATCATATCATCTGCACTGAGTGAAAGTTTGACTTCTTTGCCAATTTGGATGCCTTTTCTTTCTTTCTTTCTTTCTTTTTTTTTTTTTTTCTGATTGCTGAGACTAGGACTTCTAGTACTATGTTGAATAGCAGTGGTGATAGTGGATATCCCAGCTGTGTTTCTGATTTTAGGGGAAAAGCTCTCCATTTTTCCTCATTAAGAATGATATTCGCTGTGGGTTTTTCATAGATGGCTTTTATGATACTGAGGTGTGTACCCTCTATTCCTAAACTCACTGTAAAGAGTTTTAATAAAGAAAGGATGCTGTACATTGGCAAATGCTTTTTCAGCATCTATTGAGAGTATCATATGGTTCTTGTTCTTTCTTTTATTAACGTATTGTATCACATTGATTGATTTGCGGATGTTGAACCAGCCTTGCAGCCCTGGAATAAATCCCACTTGGTCGTGGTGAATAATCCTTTAAATGTACTGTTGGATCCTATTGGCTAGTATTTTGGTGAGAATTTTTGCATCTATGTTCATCAGGGATATTGGTCTGTAATTCTCTTTTTTGATGGGGTCTTTATATGGTTTGGAGATCAAGGTAATGCTGTTCTCACAAAACGAGTTTGGAAGTTTTCCTCCCATTTCTATTTTTTGGAATACTTTCAGGATAATAGGTATTAATTCTTCTTTAAATGTTTGATATAATTCTCCTGGGAAGCACTCTGGCCCTGTGTTCTTTGTTGGGAGATTTTTGATGACTGTTTCAATTTCCTTGCTCATTATGGGTTTGGTCAAGTTTTCCATTTCTTCCTGGTTCAGTTTTGGTCATTTATACATCTCTAGGAATGCACCCATTTCTTCCAGATTCTCTAATTTGCTGGCTTATAGTTGCTCATAATATGTTCTTATAATTGTTTGTATATCTTTGGTGTTGGTTGTGCTCTCTCCTCTTTCATTCATGATTTTATTAATTTGGGTCCTTTCTCTTTTCTTTTTGGTAAGTCTGGCCAGGGATTTATCAATCTTATTAATTCTTTCAAAGAGCCAGCTCTTAGTTTCGTTGACCTGTTCTACTGTTCTTTTGGTTTCTATTTCATTGACTTCTACTCTGATCTTTATGATTTCTCTTCTCCTGTTGGGTTTAGGCTTTATTTGCTGTTCTTTCTCTGGCTTCTTTAGGTGTAGGATTAGGTTGTGTATTGGAGACGTTTCTTATTTCTTGAGAAAGGCTTGTACCGCTGTGTACTTTCCTCTTAGGACCACCTTCCCTGCATCCCAAAGGTTTTTAAGACTTGTGTTTTCATTTTCAATCGTTTCCATGAATTGTTTTTAATTCTTTGTTAATATCTTGGTTGACCCTGTCATTCTTTAGTAGGATGGTCTTTAGCCTACATGTATTTGAGTTCTTTCCAAATTACCTCTTGTGATTGAGTTCAAGTTTCAAAGCACTGTGGTCCAAAAATATTCAGGGAATGACCCCAATCTTTTGATATCAGTTGAGACCTGATTTGTGACCCAGGATGTGATCTATTCTGGAGAATGCTCCACGTGCAATAGAGAACATGTATTCTGTTGTTTTAGAATGGAATGTTCTGAATATAACTGTCAAGTCAATCTGGTGCAGTGTGTCATTTAAAACCTTATTTCCTTGTTGATCTTTTGCTTAGATGATCTGTCCATTCCAGTGAGGGGGGTGTTAAAGTCCCCTGCTATTGTTGTATTATTGTAAATGTGTTTCTTTGATTTTGTTATTAATTGGCTTATGTAATTGGCTGCTCCCATGTTAGGCCCAAAGATATGTAAAATTGTTAGATCTTCTTGTTGGATGGGTCCTTTAAGTATGATATAGTGTCCTTCTCATTATAGTCTTTGGTTTAAAGTATGATATACTTTGGTTTAAGTATGATATAGTGTCCTCTCTTACTATAGTCTTTGGTTTAAAATCTAATTTGTTTGATATAAGGATTGCCACCTCAGCTTTTCTTTTCTTTTTCTTTCTTTTTTTTTTTTTTTTTTTTTTTTTGTCTATTAGCATGGTAAATGGTTTTCCACCCCTTCACTTTAAATCTGGAGGTGTCTTTGGGTCTAAAATGAGTCTCTTGCAGACAGCACATTGATAGGTCTTGTTTTTTTATCCATTCTGATACACTGTGTGTTTTTTTGTTTGTTTGTTTGTTTGTTTTTAAACGTGAATCCTGCCCGTGGGCCGGATCAGGGCTAAACTTCTTTTTTTTTTTTTAAGATTTTATTTATTTATTTGACAGACAGAGAACACAAGTAGGCAGAGAGGCAGGCAGAGAGAGACGGAGAAGCAGGCTCCCTGCTGAGCAGAGAGCCCGACATGGGACTCGATCCCAGGACCCTGGGATCATGACCTGAGCCGAAAGCAGAGGCTCTAATCCACTGAGCCACCCAGGCGCCCCCACTGTGTGTTTTGATTAGGGCATTTAGCCCATTACATTCAGGGCAATATTGAAAGATATGAATTTAGTGTCATTGTATTGCCTGTAAGGTGACTTACTGTGTATTGTCTCTGTTCCTTTCTGGTCTGTTACTTTTAGGCTCTCTCTTTGCTTAGAGGACCCCTTTCAATATTTCCTGTAGGGCTGGTAGTTCATGAATTCCTTTACTTCTTGTTTGTCCTGGAAGCTTTTTATCTCTCCATTTTCAATGACAACTTAGCAGGATATAGTATTCTTGGCTCATATTTTTCTCATTTAGTACCCTGAATATATCATACCAGTCCTTTCTGGCCTGCCAGGTCTCTGTGGCTAGGTCTGCTGCCAATCTAATGTTTCTACCATTGTAGATTACAGAACTTTTGTCCCAAGCTGCTATCAAGATTTTCTCTTTGTCTTTGAGACTTGTAAATTTTACTATTAAATGTCAGGGTGTTGATATTTTTTACTGATTTTGAGGGGGTTACTCTGTGCCTCCTGGATTTTGATGCTTGTTTCCTTCTGCAAATTAAGGAAGTTCTTCACTATAATTTGCTCCAATATACCTTCTGCCCTTCTCTTTCTTTCTTCTTCTGGGATCCCAATTATTCTAATATTGTTTTGTCTTATGATATCACTTATCTCTCAAATTCTCCCCTCATGATCCAGTATTTGTTTAACTCTCTCCTTCTCAGCTTCTTTATTCTCCATCACTTGGTCTTCTGTATCACAAATTCTCTCTTCTGCCTCATTTATCCAAGCAGTTAGAGCCTCCATTTTTTATTGCACCTCATTAATAGCCTTTCTAGTTTTGACTTGGTTAGATTTTAGTTCTTTTATTTCTCCACAAAGGGATTCTCTATTA
The DNA here is from genome assembly GCF_002288905.1 of Enhydra lutris kenyoni. NCBI lineage: Eukaryota > Metazoa > Chordata > Mammalia > Carnivora > Mustelidae > Enhydra > Enhydra lutris. The sequence goes on from NW_019154085.1 coordinate 54,190,070, forward strand.
TCTTCTATGCTTTTTTCAAGCCCAGCTTATATTTTTATAATCATCAGTCTAAACTCAAGTTCTGACATCTTATTGATGTCTGTATTGATTAGGTCTCCAGCAGTTTGTACTGCCTCTTGTTCTTTTTTTTGAGGTGAGTTTTTCCATTTTGTCATTTTGTCCAGAGAAGAACAGATGAATGAGAGAACAAAATGCTAAAAGGGTAACAACAACCCCAGAAAAATATACACTAAGCAAATCTGAAGAGACCCAAAACCATGGTGAAAAGAAAGGGAAAAAGAAAACACTATGATCAGGCTAATGAATACAACAGAGCCACACACTAGATTTTGGGTGTAGTTTGGTCTGTTAGAAGAAACCGCCTCCCAAAATTTTAAACAATGAAAGAAATATATATATTTCTCTCTCTCTCTATATATATATATATAAAGAGAGAGAGATGTGTGTATTTATATCTTTATATCTTTATATATCTTTATATCTATATCTATATCCATAAACACACACATACACACAAATAAGATAAATATGATGAAGGGATGAAATATGATTGTAAGGATGAAAATTTTGAAAGACTTTTTTAAAGGAATTGATAAGTTGATTGAAAAAGGAAAAAAAAGAAATGTATATATAAATAAATAAATAAGAGAATGGGAGACTAAAACAAAGCCATACACTAGATTTAGGGTATATTTCGTTCTGTTAGAAGAAACTGTATCCCAAAATTTTGAAGAAAGAAAAATTTATATATATACAAAACATAAGGTTAAATACAAAGAAGGGATAGAATAGGACTGTGAAAATGAAAATTTAAAAATTTTAAAAAGAGATTGATAAGATATTGGTTGAAAAAGGAAAGAAGAAAAATTTTAAAAAGAGAAAAATAAAGAAAACTTAAAAAAATAACTTTGGAAAGACTAAAGAATCATGGGGAAAAGCCATGAATTCTATGTGCTGTATTCCCCTAGTGCTGTAGTTTTGCAGTACTCATTGATAAGTAAACTTGGTCTTGGCTGGATGTTCTTGCTGATCATCTGGGGGAGGAGCCTGTTGCAATGATTCTCAAATGTCTTTGCCCAAGGCAGAATTACACGGCCCTTGCCAGGGGCCAGGCTCAATAATCTGCTCAGGTTTGCTCTCTGTAGCTTTGGTTCCCTGAAGGTTTTCCGTACAGCTTTATAGGATGAGAATGAAAATGGCAGCCTCCCAATCTCTGGTTCCAGAGGAGCCAAAAGCTCCTCAGTGCGCCCTCAGAGAAAAGCAATTATTCCCTCCAGTCTCCCTGGTCTCCAGCTGCACTTTGAGCTCACCTGGCCTGTGACCAAGCATTTCTATCTCTAGCACACAGCCCCATTTGAAGTTTCCAAACCCAGTGGATTCCTGCTACGTGCTCTCGCACCACTTCTGTCAGAGGAGGAAGGAGGGGGTCTCTCCAGATGTGCCCTTTGTGGGTGTCCCTGTTCAAAGAGCAGTGGTCCTACTGTGCCATGGATCATGGTTTATGGCAACAAGAGCCCCTCCTTGGCTCTATCTTTGCAGCCACCTGCCTGCTCTGATACCTGGGAGCTCTGCTGCACCTAAGAACCCCTGTTTTTCTGTGACCCCAAGGGTCTTGAAACCACATTGTCCCAGTGAAGGTTCCACACACACACACACACACACACACACACACACCCCTCCCCCAGTTAGCTACTGGAACAACATCCCTCACTGGAGCAGACTTCTAAAAGTTCCGACTTTGTGCTCCACTACTCTATCACTTGCTGGTAAGTGGCTGATGGAGGTTCCCTCCCCACCCCACCCCACAGTCTATCTTCCTGTATATCGCCTCAGATTCACATCTCCTCATGTCTTACCTTCCAGAAAGTGGTCACTTTTCTGTTCAAAGAATTGCTACTATCCTTTTCTTAAAACTTCTATTGAGTTCGTAGATGTTCAGAATGGTTTGATAACTAGCTGAATTCCTGGGACCAGAAAAAACTTAGCTCCCTTACTCCTCCACTATCTTGTTCCTCCTCCATGGATGTTGGTCCTAACGGCAAGAACCTGAGGAAAAAATTATCAGAGTCTATCTCTGGGCAACTGATTATAGTATACAGGATATCCTTCATAGTATGTAATATTAATTGAACAAAACTGTGTTGTAAACAATTTTAATGATACAGAAAGTTATTCACTTCATTAAGTGAAATAACATGTATCAAATACTTATGTATTTCATTTACATAGAAAAATGTGGAAACTGTACATGTAAAATTTCTAGTGGTATTGCTAAATACTAGTATCATAAGTGATTTTGGTTTTTGTTCATCTATTTTTTTTCTGAAAATTATTTAGCAATGTGTCTTTCATAATGAGAAAAAACAACAAACTTCTGTTTTTTAAGTCAGATGTCTCCTCAGCCTACGGAATCATAAATAGTTTCCCTTAACTGGTCATTATGTATCTATCATCTCTGGATTCATCCAAGTCTATTTTGAAGCTAGTTCTACATTTTCCACCAAAATCACCTCTTTCAATACCAAATTCCATATGTTTACTACCTGCGACAAATTATATTTCTTTTCATTTGTGTTGAAATTTCCTCTTTTAAACTTCCAAATAAGCTTGCACAAGAAGGGAATTAACATTTATTGAACACCTACTATGTGCCAGGAACTATTTAAATCCCATTCACATATGTTAGTTCATTTGCATTTAAGTCTGGTTCCAATTATACATAACTTTCATAATTTGACAGGCATCAATCATTTTTCATTTTAGCCTGCATATTGCCAGACAGATGAGAGCAAATATTTTTAGATTGTCCTCAGATGGCAGCACTCACATTCCCTTGATTCAGTTCAGGTCCCCTTTCCTGGACCTTCTCTAGTTATTCCTTTGGTTACAACATCCAAAATTCCACACATTGTTCTTCTGACTTTAATACCCTTTATGATAATTCCCAGAAATAGCTGGTATTTTGAGAAACATGTTACTTTCCTGTGGAAGAATCCACCCTTAGAAATCTCTCAAGGAACCTCCAGTTCATGGGAATGAACAGATTAGTAATATATTTCAACAGCATTTTTAAAATATAAGTTAAACCTACTTTTCATACAGCTGAGGCCCCATTAATGACTTAACAACAAATGCTTCCACAGCAATATATCTCCCAGTTTCTTTTTTTATGAGGTTTCTACCTTTTGGGAGATGGTCTTATTCATCCTTTCTCTGTGCCTTCTCTGGACCACAGAAAGGCTACGTCTCTATCCCAAATTAATCTGGAAGCCCCCCAAAATAGAATTATCATTAAACAATCCTTTTGCTTCTAGGGTCAGGAAAAACCCCAAGGAATGAAAAATGGGGAATAAACTTCTTCATTTAGTTTAGCAACATAGAAGGCTGTCATTAAGAGGTACTGGTTAAAATTGACCAGACTCACACCCTCCCCCAACTTTCTCTCTTCACTCTCTCTCTCTCTCTCTCTCTCTGTATGTGTGTGTGTGTGTGTGTGTGTGTGTGTGTCAATCTCTGTCTCCCTCCTTCCCTTTCCAGCAAAACAATGTAAAGTCATTAGGGCAATTGACAAAAAAGCTTCTTGAAAATAGGATTGTGCAAAAGATGGCAGCAAGTCACAGAGTGACCTTAATAACCCCATGGAGCAGGTCTTTATGCAAGATCAACCTAAAAACCTCAATTTTGTATTCTTTAGGAGCTAATGAGCTAAGGAAATTTGATAACTAACACATGACTTTATATCTCAATTTTAAAGCTTTATTACTGCAATGAATATGGATACTGGTCCATAGAGCCAAGCCCAAAAAGGACTCCAAACGGAGCTAATGAAAATGATGGGGCACACCAAGAGGAAATTAAGCAGAAGTCCTAAAATAAATCAAATACTCTATAAAGCTGTACATGAATGCCAGTGTCTGTGAAAAGGATTACCGTATGCCTTATAGACCAACCATATTATGTGAGGTTTTTACTATAAAACTCATAGAATCTAATTGATTCTCAAGGCTTTAAAGAAATAGAGTTCATCTAGCCAAAACTCTACCATATTTATAAGATTCCTCTTCAACAAAATCATCAAGGAACCACTGGCCTACTCTTAAACTTGCGCAGTGACAGAGAGCTTATTAACTCCCTAAGCAGTCTATTTCAGCTCCAGAAATCTCAAATCATAGAAAGGTCTACTGTTACTAAATTGAAATCTGCTACTCTGATCTTTCTATATCCACCATATAGGAAGAAAGCATGTCTGAGAGTTTCCTAAAAATGTATGAATATCTTTGCTAAAAATTCCCAAAATGTATGTATATATACAGATAAATATTGTGTGCAAGTGTATTTTCTACATCAAATGTCCAAAGCATTCATCAGATTCTCAAAAGTGTCTATGATTCATAGAACTTGAAAGTCCCTGTTCTGGGAATAACACAAGTCTGTTCTGCATGAGAGATATTTGAAGACAATTATATGTAGACCTGTGAGTCTTTCCTTTCCAAGCCAACCGTATGAAATTCCTTAACCTGTTTCTCATTTCAGTAGTTCACTCGACTCACTCTATTTCTTCAACATGTTGAATGTACCCCAAACCAGACACAAGAGGCCAAGCGTTCTGCAGCACAAGCAGTGCAAGCTTGTCACTCCCCCACCACTCCCTGCAATTTTCTGGATGCTCCACTTCTATCATGGAAGACCAAGAATCCAATTGTTTTTATCAACTGGACAGTTGCTAGTTCTGTGGCCAGACTTTGCTCTATGTAAATTAGACAGAGGTTGCAGGAAAAGGGGGTCATGGCCCAGCCAGCAGAGCTCATCCCTTCCCTGGCAAGATGCACAGCCAGGGTGAGAAGAGTTCTCAGGAGTTGTGTCTCAAGGTGGCTCCCTCCGTGGGTAGAAACACCCTTACCGTATTTACAAGTAGTCGATTTTCCAGGTGCCTGCCAGAGTACCATCTGACATTATCAAAACGCCAGACTAGATCTGCCAGTAGACTGTCTGCAAAATCTGTTCTTCTGTCCACCACATTAACTTAATACTTCCTTATGAGAATTTTTGCTTGAGGACAGGGGAAAGGAGATTTTAATTAGTCTTCCTAGCTCCCGTGTGTTAATGAGAGAAAATGAGGTTAAGGAGAGTCACCAGAAGGGCATATCAACTGAAGGGGAAGTCATGCTTCCCATTCCTCTCCTTTGAACCACTTCCCTCATTAGCTCCCTGTTCCCAAAAAAATGGCTAAGTGATTGGTCCACCAACAAAATATATATCCTACTATAATTTGTTATCAGGCTAGTGTATTCTCAGAAATACAAAACTGTAGTTCCATAGCACAGATCAGTGGTTGCCAGGGGTTGGGGGAGGCTTGCAGAGGGTACCTATCCGTATATAGAAGTAACCTGTGATGAGGTAACAGTTCTGTATCCGGAAGGAATGGTTATAGCTACATGTGTGTTAAAACTCATCTGTACCCTGTACCCTGATGTTCATAGAAGCAATGGCTACGGTCGCCAAGCTGTGGAAAGAACCAAGATGCCCTTCAACAGACGAATGGATAAAGATATGGTCCATATATACAATGAAGTAGTATTATGCCTCCATCAGAAAGGATGAATACCCAACTTTTGTATCAACATGGACGGGACTGGAAGAAATTATGCTGAGTGAAATAAGTCAAGCAGAGAGAGTCAATTATCATATGGTTTCACTTACTTGTGGAGCATAAGGAATAACACAAGGACACTGGGAGACGGAGAAGAGAAGTGAACTGGGGGAAATCGGAGGGAGAGACGAACCATGAGAGACTGTGGATTCTGAGGAACAAACTGAGGGTTTTGGAGAGGAGAGGGTAGGGAGTTGGGTGAGCCTGGTGGTGGGTTTTAAGGAGGGCACGTATTGCATGGAGCACTGGGTGTAGTGCATGAACAATGAATGCTGGAACACTGAAAAGAAATAAAATAGGGGAAAAAAAGAAAGAAAATCTTAAACTCATAGAACTACAAGTCAAGGGGTTTTTTAAAAAGTCTATTTTACTTTATGTTAATTTAAAAAAGTTTTTTTTAGAGGAAAAAAAAAAACCTTCCCTTGAATCTCTAACAACTGCAATAATAATAATAATAATAATAATAACAGAGAGACAAATACCACCCTTAAGCCGGGTGCAACTACAGTGAAATCTGCTCCTTCTCATTCCTGCTTCTTACAACTCTTTCTCCATAAACAATCGGGTACGTAGATTGGATTTTGGTAGAGCCATCTTTAGCCCCTGGACACAAAAAGTTGCTTTTTACAGATCCCAGAATCAAATCTGAACTTAATTTGAAGGGATGCAGCCTATGAGTCGGAAGAATTCTGGTGTCAGGTGTCTATTGCTGCGGCTGAAATGCCGCGTCTGATGAGCACAGCCCCTAACGATCCCAAACTGAATTCTCAAGGATGATACTATTACTCCACTCACATCATGGATGCAGATCCGGACGCCTAACATTGCCTGATTTGTGCCTCCTTGCGATGTCATCCATCACAGAATTTGAGCTCCTGCTCCAGAGATGATGCACTGATTTTCAGACTCTTTTTTCTGAATGATATGATTGGAGCCAGGAAAATGCAGGCTGATTCATAAGTCAAGCACAAGGAAATGACAAAGAGATGGGTTATATGTCTATGAGAGAAAAGCAAGTTCTATCAAAAATCCACCAAGTTATCCATACATAAGCGTGGGTTTTTCTTTAACACAAGTGAGAATTAACAGAGAAGAAAAGAGTAGAGCAGATCCAACGAAGATTTTTGTCGAAGCAACTGTTCGGTCCTGCGAGGCTCTGCCAGCTGTCTGGTTGAGTGAGGAATCCACAGCCATGGCTCGCTGGTTTGCAAAGCTGGGAAAGGAGTCAGAACTGTAGCTTCATTGCCATAGGAACACTAACTTCTGCATTTTCCTTTTCCTTATAAACCATACAAGAGAACTGCTAATAAGTTTCACATTTCTTGGCTTTACATAAGAAAAATCTTAAGATGTGCATAACTTGGCAGTATTCTTCAAATTGGAAGCTTGATGGAGTTTTCAGAGTATTGCTACAGGATATGTCCTTCTATTCATTAAAGAAAAAAAAAATCAGGAGCAGAGCTGATACATGAAGAAAAGCCACATAAGTTCTACGCCAGTAAGAACAAAAAAAAATAAAATAAACCTTTTTTTAATCTAAAAAATTTAAACAGACTGTTATGCAGTCATATCTGGCCAATGCATTCATTGTCATATGGATTCCTTCAACGTGTTCTATTACATCGGGCTTAATGATCCAACTTTCCATCCCTTCTAGGTATTATAACAATCTTTTCTTGTAAGGAGAGCTGATTACATTGTTTTTGATATAATAAATAATGTATTAACATCTACCTTATGACACACCAGAAATTGGTCTAGGCTTCAGGGAACAAACAGATGACTAAGAGAGTTCTTGTCTTCAACTACTTAGTTCAGCCTGGGAGGGGAGATGGTCCAGTCAGGGAGATCCCCAGACCAAAATACAGTGAAGCAAGTACAACCTTTCATACGTGTTGCACAGAGCCTAGTTAACCCTATCAGGTCTTATAAGTTTCCATCACAAGAAACTATGCTATGTGAGATGATAGACATTAACTAAACTCATTGTGGTGATCATCTCACAATATATGCACACATCAAATCATGATGTAATATACCTCAAACTGATACAACATTTGTCACATGTCAATTATATCTCAATTATACTGTAAAAAATAGAAACAAAATAACAACAAACAACCTATCAGAAAGCCGATGCTGGGGGAGAGAGGGACACCTTCCCTGATACTAAGTAAGTTCTGGGTCGGACAATGTGAAAAAGAATATTCTTAGCAGAGGAGACTGTGCATTTGCGGGTTCTTAAAGAAGAACCAGTTCACAAACTGGGTCAAGAACCAGGGAGACTTCATATTGATGAGAGTACGTGGCTTCCAGCATAACACTCTGTGAACTAACACAGTGATCAATCTCACACTTGATTACATGAAAATGTAAGGAAAATAAACTCTAAATAAAATGGGCTTCTCATAGGTTCTCTGTAATTGCCATGAATCTTTATTCTCTATGGTATTTGAAATGTGTGGGATATTGATTTAAAAAAAAAGACATTTGTGAATCTGTTTGATGACATCTCATCAATAAAACAACAAAAATGCCACAGTAAATATTATTTATCAAAAATTTGTATTTTTCCAACACTTATATTCCTATATTTGTGTAGTCCCCATTCTTCCATTGAATGTGATTATTTTTTATAGACACAGTATGATATATCATCAGTTAAGATGCTATATATGTTACTTTTATAAATTGGGAATTTTTTTAGCCGGAGATTTGTTGTCATGTCACTTTGAATGAATCACCAAGAAATGTGTGTCTTTTCACTAGGCTGGAAATTAGGAAACTAAAAATATATTTAGGACAAAATCACCTGTGACTCTTAAAGAAAATGGATTTGTGTGTTTTGAAGTGGACAGCACAGTCACAAAGGATAGGGTAAATTTAAATTAGTTAATGCACAAAAGTAGATGTTTCTCATATTAACAAGCAGCATGTAGAGAGTGGTAAAGCCAATATTCTGACAGTTCTCACTAACTAACGAAAGCAGGTTTTTTAATAAAGGGCTTAATTGTGGTGAGCCTCATTCCTAGGAAACTCTTCATACTTGGGCTTCAGAGAAGATTTAAATATCTGATGCCAAAGAAGGGGAAAATGCTATGAGTGGGAGATTCAATTACCTAATTATTATTAAATTTGCTAGAAAGAATTAGTACCACTCTTTTCTTATAATGATGAAGCTAAAATGGCAAAAGCTAGAAGTAATTCCAGGATTTTCATTATGTTATCTATTCAACAATCTCTGGCATATCTCTGCTCATGAATTAATACCTTGCTTAAGAGTGACTTCTCTCCTGGTAGGATGAGCTCTACCTTAAGTTGAATGCTATATTAAGTAGATATGAATTTGCAAAATCGGAGTTATGAAAGAATTTGTCCTATTTTACCCTTATTATGTATCATCATTGAACAGTTCTAATGTATAATTTAGGGCACTTCGTTTTAGTCTTAACATTATTTTGAGAAAATTACACACATCTTTTCCACATTATAATGTATGAGAATTCTATTTCTATAACATTTGCTTCCTCGGTTATGAAATAACTTCAGAATGCTGGTTAATTTATTGGTGCCAAGGCTACTTTGATCGTCAGTCTAAAGCGGCGTTGAAACAGAAGGATTTTTTTTATTGGCTACTTAACGTGTTCTCATTTGATGCGCAGCTCACAGTGGGAGGCAGCTGTTCACGTCCACAGACAAGCGTGGGAAGTGCATTGCTTGTCCTTTCCCCTGTGCTCTCAGAGAGGAAAGGTGTTCCAGCTTCAGCTTCACATCAAAGTTACCACCACATAACGTTATGATTGGCAGAGCTGATATTTTTTTTTTTTAGGAACTGCCAATTCTACCATTACAAACAAAAAAACCACTTCACTTGAATGAAATAAAAATAACTCTAGCAAACGGACTTAAAATATTGGGCAGTTTGTTCCACGTGGTTAAAATCATCATGGAACTATTGATAATTCGCTATGACAGCAAAACAATTTGCGACATAGCAAAGAAAATGAACAATACTTCGAAACCTACAAATCAGCCTTGCCACACAATATTACCATGCGGCATATATATCTGTAAAGTTAGCTAGCACTCTATAAAGCTTAAAACATGGCATAGCAAATGGTAAATCTACTATTACATGTTTTAAATTAATAATGGGATTTACGGACTGATAAGACTAAAAATGTATAGCCATGTGAGTCAAGTTTCCTCATTTAATCCTTCCCTTTTTATCTAGGCCAACATGATAAAAGTGTTCGTTCTGAGGAGAAACTGAGGCTTGAGGCGAAGCCCCCTGCAGAGGGTGACTGCCTACCCTGCTTTCCACATAGCTTAGCCTAAGGCGGCATCAGTGACTTGTGGGGCAGGGCCAAGAAGCAGGCGGAGAACAAGCATGAACTTAGCCTCAACCACTCAAAAAAAAAAAAAAAAAAAGTATTCTGTTTTGTTTTGTTTTACTTTTGGCTTTCTTCTAGTAAGTTCAGTACATTTTTCTCATCTGCCTTAGATGCATTCCCTGGGCTCCCAGAGTTGTTTGTACATGACTTTGCAGCACACGCTCCCCCAGCCCCTCTCAGCTGCGCTTTACTGACCTCCCTTTCCCCCACTAAACTGTATCTCACCTGAGGACAGAAGTAAAAACGTCTTTCTTGACTTTGCATCCCCAGGGCCCAGAACAGTGCCTGGAATATAGTATTTGCTTATGAAATACTCAGTAGGTAAATAAAACAACCAACACAAGGGGAAATAAAGTTCAATATGATGTGAATTACTATTAACAATTTGTCCTTGTCTTTGTCATTTCCTAGTCTCTCCGCTTCTCTCATTGTTCTCACTCTCTCCTCTGGGATCTCTTACCTTCTTCTCCCTCCCAAAAATGCTATGCGTAGTAACTATTACTAACAAGGTAAAAAATAACCTAACCAATCTCTACCAGATAACCTGTAGAATAAAATATTCTCACTAAGTAATTTTTAAATAAAGGAAAGGAGCGAGCAAAGTGGGGGAGAAAGGAAAGATAATAGTCAAAAAATCTTTAAATATGCTATATTTTTAAGGTTTATCACAGTATAAAGCAAAGTTATTACCTTGCCCTGTCTTCCTTTGATGGACTTTATTATCAGTTTGGTAAAAACCATTTACATTTTTACAAAGCAACTATGATGATTAGTTGTTGGTTAAGATATAACACTACTGGTATTCAAACATTTCTATTAACATTAAAAAATTTGTTTAGGTATTACATACCTCTTGAGTTGTTCTCTGTAACTCTTCTTTTCCTTTAATTTTCTGAAGACTCAACATTATTTAAATGAAAGAAATAGAATCCACATTGAGAAACATTGTAGCCCATTTCTCTGACTAAGAAATAAATATGCTCCTTGTCTATCAGACTGTCAGTTTGTAGGGAAATCAATTACACCAAATGATGCTCAAAACCCCAGGAGTGTAAGAAAAGTCAAACCCACACCCACCCATCCACTTTAGGTGAAGAAAAAATAAACAGCATGTGGAATCTGGATTATGGGTTCAGTTTAATTCAATCAATGTCTGAATATTTGTTTAATTCAATCAATGTCTGAATATTTGTTTCCTGGATGTTTGTTAAATATTTGCATGGGGGAATCAGGTTAATTAATGCATAAAAGTAGTCTGAGTTCAGAGTAACTTTCTGTATAATTAGGAAAGAAGAAAAGCTGGAAATGTCGGCTCTTTATGGAAGTCGATTTCTCTTTTGTGCTGACCAAATATTAGGAAAGAGACAATTTTTGGCAAAGATATTTTATTTTGAGAGCAGATGATATAAGTGACGTTTTCTGAATTTTGTTATAATTAATTTTTCTAGCCTAGCAGGTATTAGTAGAAGTCTGTGATTGTATTAGGTATGACTTTTTAAAGAAATTCTTGCCATTGAAATTGTCACTGTTTTCACTTAAAGGCTTAGGTAAGTGTAATGAAATAGAGCTATGGCATTGGTGACTTTGTTTTTTGACATACTCTTTAAGAGAATTGAATCCATACAAGAGAAATTTGTCATTTGGGAGAAGATTTTACAGAGATGTTTTAATTTGTTGACAGTAAAACTGACCCAGTCCAGCAAAATATTTTCCATGGACATATTCTGAATCATTGAATTTTGTCACCTTAAAAAGTGTTCTCAAATTGTTGCAAAGTGGGTGTGAAAGATAAACAGCATATGTTCTATCTGCCCTGTATCTAGGAACCTAAACTCCAAATCACTACTCTGTCTAAAACCACAGGTAATGTGCATTCAGGATCAGGTCCCACAGAGTGGGAGATTCCCTGCTCCACAGGACTAGACCAGGCCCAGTAAGTCATTCCTGCCCATCTGTAAGATACCACCCATGTGCCACCATGCTGGAAATTCTCTTTAAAGATTCATTCATTTGGGTTAAATATTAACTTCTGGTTGAAAAACATTACTAACTCATGAAAACCACAAATCACAAGACTGAAAACAGCCCTTGAAATCATCTATTTCTGCCTCTATTCTATAGAGACTCTGTGCCTGATGATAACCCTGAAAAATGGTAGGAAGGAAGACCAGGATACAGATAGAGAAGGCCATGGGTAATGAACATAGAGGTCATCTTATTCACCATTGTTAGGAACTAGGTGTTGGCCTACCTAGCTAATGCTATCCCTATCTTGACATATTATTCAAAAGCTGGATTTTGAAGACAAACAGAACCACAACGCTCTGGCTATGTAACTTAGGTACGATTTGTCATCTTTTTAGCTTTGGTTCCTTATTATAAATAGAAGACAAATAAGACCTGCCTTTAATGGTCGCTTCCTTTTTTCCCACCAAGTTTTTATTTAAATTCCAGCCAGTTAGCATACAGTGTAATAGTAGTTTCAGGGGTAGAATTTAGTGATTCAACATTTCCATACATCACTCAGTGCTCATCACATGTGGCCTCCTAATCCCTTGTCACTTATTTCACTCTCAGGGCTACTACACTCCCTCTCATAACCCTCAGTGTGTTCAGTATAGTTAAGTGTCTGTTTCTACATGTGAGTGAAATCGTATGGTATTTATGTTTTTCTGACTTACTTGGCTTAGTAGGTGTTCTCTAGCATCATCCACATCTTTGCGTTTTTATGGCTAATACATACACACACACACACACACACACACACACACACACACATATATACCACACCTTCTTTATCCATCCATCAGTCAATGGACATTCGGTTTTTTTCCATAATTTTACCATTGTCGGTAATGCTATAAACACTGTGTGTTAACTAACTTGAATATAAACTTTAAAAAAATTACACTTAAAATATAACTTCCTATAAGTGTATTTTAAGAACATATGTGCAAATGACATATCTGATAAAGGGTTAGCATCCAAAATACATAAAGCATTTGTAAAACTCAACACCCCAAAAAACACATAATCCAGTTAAAAACTGGGTGGAAGACATGAATAGACATTTTTCCAAAGCAGAGATACAGTGATAAACACATGAAAAGATGCTCAACATCACTCAACATGATAGAAATAAAAACCATAAAGAGATGTCTCTTCACACCTGTCAAAATGGCTAAAATTAACAATCAGGAAACAACAGATGTTGGTGAGAATGCAAAGAAAGGGGAATCCTCTCACATTGTTGGTGGGAACACCAACTTGTGTAGGCATTCTGGAAAACAGTATGGAGGTTCCTCAAAAATTGAAAAACAGAACTGCCTTACAATCAAGCAATTGCACTGCTAGATATTTACTCAAAGGATACAAAAGGAAAGGAAAGGAAATTTTATGGCAAATGGTGGTTTATTCTCTTATTTTTCTTTTTTTTTTTAAGCATCTTCAAACTATCTAAAACATCTGGTGCCAAATTTTACATGAGACCAATTTTCTCAAAAGTGAAGTCACTAAACATTCATATCATTGGCAATTCCTGGTTGCACTGTCAAGGGTGTTGAAATACTACTCAATTTTATTTCAACTTGGATTCTTTTTTTTTTTAAGAGTTTATTTATTTATTTGAAAGAGAGAGAATGGGAGAGAGATATAGAGAGAGAGAGAGCATGAAAGCGGGGAGGGATAGAGGGAGAAACAGACCCCCACTGAAGCAGGAAACCCAATGGAGGACTTGATCCTGGGATTCCAGGATCATGACCTAAGTTGAAGGCAATTGCTTAGCTGACTAAGCCACCCAGGCCCCCTCAACTTAGATTCTTAAGAACACTAAACCTATATGATTATTCATAACTGTTAGTATGTACATTCCACAAATGCAGGAATTTTAATTTTGTTTGTAGCTGAATACCCACCATTTAGAACACATAAGGGAGCACATAAATAATCATTAAATAAATGGATGAAGGACTAACATCCTATAGCTCTACAACATTGAAAGAGGCTTTATAAGAAAGGAAAGCATATCATGACTCCCAATAAGTTTATCTTATGTAGATATGCAAAAAGGTGGAATTTTGAAGAGGAAAAGAAAACAAAGAATATTCAGACAGCATTTCTTGTGTATTTATTTGTGCCAAGGATTTTATGGACATTGATTTTAAATCTCACAACACTCTCTGTGAAAGATTTTATCATTCCCATTCTTAGGTAGGGACACTGATGGCCAGAGATATTAGGGCTTGCCTATCAGAACAACACTGTAGTTGTAAATAAAATTTAAACCCTAGGACTGTTTGACTCAACAATCTGCTTCCTTTTTCTGTATCATGTCCCCTCAAACTCACAAAATAGAAAAAATTTATTGACAAGCCCAAATGTCCAGGTGGAATGGGAGAATAGTTCACCAAAAGGAGCATAAATATTTCTGTTTTCAAAGCTGATATGAGTCTAAGAAAGTGTTTCAGAAACACAGTAATGAAAACTCAGGTCCAAACTTCATTGATTTTAACTTTACTTTTAAAAATCTTTCTTGAGATACACCATTCTAGCTACAGTGTAATCAATAATAGTTTACTGAGTTCACACCCATTAATGATCACACCAAACAGAGAAAACCCTCACTGACAAATTCTGATATATTTTCCCTATTTGAATTTTCAAATGACTTTGAGTATTCATCTTAGGGGTTATAATTGATTTCAACAGCTTATGCTCTAACAGCATAGTTGCAATTTCTAGAAAGTGCACCTAATGATTCAGCAAATGAATCATTAGACAAGGTAGGAGGCTAACCAAAAGGCTGAGAATTGGCAGCCCCCAGTGTAACCTGTGACTATAGGAGAACTGGTGGGTACGTTCATCCGAGACACATTGAGTGCCATGGATCAGAGCTTTACCTCAACAAGTTGGAGAAAGTCACACTGCACCCTGGGGAGGAATAAGCTAAACCAAACTGAATTAAAGTCTATTAGGATTGATCAGCCAGTATGTTAATAAGCAATCTGCTTCCCAAGTCACATTATCTAACCTGATTGAAAGGGGCATGGCTGACACCTGCAAATGAGTTTAAGACAGTTGATGTATGGACACAGAATATGTTTGGGCAAATTCAAATCAGAACAAACTAAGTCAAACTAATATTTAAGTCATGTTAATATTAACTAGACCAGATACCCAGAACCTAACATAATAATGCAAGCCAACGTGATAGATAGTTATATATAGATATATCTAGATATAAATATATATAGAGAGAGAGAGAGAAAGAGAGAGAGAGCTCTAGATATAGATATAGAGAGGTGGATCTCTCTCTCTTTCTCTCCATATATATATATACAGTTAACAAGAAAAGAAAAATACTTTGTTATTTAAGTCAACAGATGTTGTTTTAACAATCATTACCAGGTCAAGTTGTAAGTTGTAAGGGAGAACTGAACCAAAGGAGAGTAAAGCCGGGTGAGTGAACTGGGAAAATCAGAAGTAAAAAAGAGACAAAATAAAATTGGGCAAACCTAACCGTAAATGGTGAACTGACAAGAGCCATGTCTACATCCTTTCAACTAAAGGACAATTCTCTCTAGTACTTCCAGGGTTACACTTGCTCAGAAATTTGAAGGATAACTACTTATTGCAAACCCCTTTGCCTACACAGTATAATTTGCAAATAATAACAGAAAGACTCAAACAAGGACAATGAATTAAAAGGTGTTGATGACTTCATGAAAGAGCTGGAGTTCTATGGCTGAATTGAAACACCATTCCCATTTTGTTCATATAAGAAAGCATCAGCACTCTGCCAACATGATGACCTGCCCTCTTAAATAACTTTACTAAGGTTTAATTTATCGACAATAAAATACACCCACTATAATTGTATATTTATTTTTTTTAAAGATTTTATTTATTTATTTGACAGACAGAGATCACAAGTAGGCAGAGAGAGAGAGAGAGAGAGGCAGGCTCTCTGCTCAGCAGAGAGCCCGATGCGGGGCTCCATCCCAGGACCCTGAGATCATGACCTGAGCCGAAGGCAGAGGCTTTAACCCACTGAGCCACCCAGGTGCCCCTATAATTGTATATTTCAATTACATTTAGAAAATGTATAGAATTGTGCAAATATTGTCATAATCCTGTTTTAGGACATTTCTATTACCTTAAAAAAAAAATCCCTTGCACCAATTTATGCCAAACGCTGGTCCCACATTCAACCCCAGGTGACCATTGATCTGCTTTCCATGTCTATAGTTTGCCTTTTCCAAAGTGTATTTATTTTTTGTTGTTATTTTATTAACATATAATGTATTATTTGTCCCAGGGGTACAGGTCTGTGAATCATCAGGCTTACACATTTCACAGGACTCACCATAGCACATACTCTACCCAATGTCCATAATCCAACCACCCTATCCCTACCTTCCCCCACTCCCCAGCAACCCTCAATTTGTTTTGTGAGATTAAGAGTCTTCCAAAGTGTATTTAAATAGAATCAAACAAGCTGTAGTTCTTTGGGTCAGACTTCCTTCACTAGGTATAATTTTTTTTAATTACTTCCATATAGTAGTGAATGTCAGTAGTTTGCTCCCATTTACAGCTGAATAGTAAACCATTGTATGGGTACCACCACATTTTTTTTTAAGATTTTATTTATTTATTTGACAAAGAGAGACACAGCGATAGAGGGAGTACAAGCAGGGGAGTGGGAGAGGGAGAAGCAGGCTCCCCGCTGAGTAGGGAGCCTGATGCAGGGCTTGACCCCAGAACTCTGGGATCATGACCTGAGCTGAAGGCAGACGCTTAACTGACTGAGCCACCCAGGTGCCCCAAAGGATACCACCACATTTTATACAACATCCATTAATTAATAAACATTTAGATTATTTGGGGGGGGAGTTCTTATAAATAATATTGCTATGAACATTTGTGTACAAGTCTTACATGGATGTATGTTTAAATCTCTCTTGGGTAGGGGTGCCTGGGTGGCTCAGTGGGTTAAAGCCTCTGCTTTCAGCTCAGGTCATGATCTCAGGGTCTTGGGATGGAGCCCCACATCAGGCTCTTTGTTCAGCAGGGAACCTGCCTCCCCACCCCCACCGCCTACTTGTGATCTCTGTCTGTCAAATAAATAAATAAATGAAATAAAATAAAAAGAAAAAAGAAATAAAATAAGTTTCTCTTGGGTAGAGACTAGGAGTAGGATTGCTAAACTCATGGTAAATTTATGTTTCTCTTCTTAAGAAACAAATAGATTATTTCCCAAAGTGCCTGTACCACTTTACATTCCCACCAGCAGTATATGAGAGTTCAAGTTTTGCCACAACCTCACCAACACTTAGCATTATCAATCTTTTTTAATTATAGACACTCTTGTGGGTAGGTAGCAGTACCTCAATGTAATCATAGTTCTTATTTCCCTAATGAATAATGTTGTTGAGTATCTATTCATGTATTTATTAACTCTTGGATATCTTCTTTGGTAAAATGTCTATTCACATATTCTATTTCTTAATTAGATTGTCTATCCTCTTATTTTTAAGTTGTTGGAGTTCTTTATATATTCTTGATCCAAATAGTTTATCCCATATATGATTCGCAAATATTTTCTCCTAGTCTTTGCCTTGTCTTTTTATTTATTAATTGTATCTTTGAAGAGCTAAAAGTTTTACAAACTCCATTTTATCCATTTTTTTTTCTTTTATGGATCCTGCTTTTGGTGTCAAGTCTAAAAAGTATTTGCCTAGCCCAAAGTCACAAATTTTGTGTTGTTTTGTTTTGTTTTTGGTTTATCATGTTAGCTTGTACATTTAGGTCTAATGACCTATTTTTATTTAATTTTTTTGTATGGTGTGAGACAAGGTTCTACATTCCCTTTTATTCCTAATTTCATTAGAGTTTCTAATCCATGAATGGATATAGGATTTTATGCTTTCTCTATATAGAGAAATGTTTTCTCTATATCTACTGAGATGATTATATGGATTTGTCCTTTATTCTATTTATATGGTATATTACATTAAATAATTTTTGTATCTTAAATCAACTTAATATTTAATGTAATTATTGGTATGGTTAAATTGACATCTGCATTTTGGCTGTTAATTTTTTGTATATGCCATATTTATTCATCTATTCTTTTACTGCTTTCTCTTACACTAAATGAATATTTTAGTATATTGTTTATAATTTTATTTATTTTTAATTATATTTTTTAATTTTTAGTAGTTGCTGTGTAGATTACAATATGCCTCTGAACTATTCACAATCTGCTTAATTTAATATTGTCTGAATTCCAGCAAAATAGAACAACTTTTCTCCAATGTCATTTTATTTACTCTCTCTTTGTGTTATTACTCATGTATTTCAATAATGCACTTAATAAAACAAAAATAAAGTTATAATTTTTGCTTTAAAATCTTATATATTTCAAAGATATTAAGCAAATATATATATTTATACAGTCTTATATTAATCAACATATTTGTATTTTATATTTATCAACATATTTACATTACATTGCTTTTCATTTCTTTCTGTATATCCAAGTTACTATCTAATGTCATTTTTTTTTTCATCCTAAGGAAGTACTTCCTTTAGTATTTCTTGTGAGCCAAGTAAGCAACAAATTCTTTAAGTTTGCACTTTGAATCATCTTTATGTCTTCTTCAGGTATGGAAGATAATTTTGCCAAATATAACATTCTTTGTTAAAAAGATTTTTTTTTCTTTTTTTGTGTGTCTTTTTGAACTTGAATATGTCATTCCATTACCTTCTGGCCTCCATTATTTCTGAAAAGAAATCACTTATTTGCATATTATATTTCTTCTGTATATGATGATCATTTTTCTCTTAGTCACTTTCATCAGTTTGACAAAGATGTATCCAGAGGTGTATTCATTTGTGTTTATCCTACTTGGGATTCACTGAGATCCTTAGATCTGTAAATTAATGTTATTTGTTAAATTAGGAAATTATTCAGTCATTATTTCTTCAAATCATTTTTCTACTTCTTTTTCTTTATCACCCACTTTTTTTTTTTAAGATTTTATTTATTTGACAGAGAGAGATATCACAAGCAGGCAGTGGGGGCAGGGGAAGCAGGCTCCTCACTGAGCAGAGAACCCGATGCGGGGCTCAATCCCAGGACCCTAACATCATGACCTGAGTGGAATGCAGAGGCTTAACCCACTGAGCCATCCAGGCACCCCTTATCATCCACTTCTGACACTCCTATTACACATATGTTAGTACATTTACCATTGTCCCATAAATCTCTGAGATTCTGCTCATTTTTTTTAAAGATTTTATTTATTTGACAGAGAGAGAGACCACAGGTAGGCAGAGAGGCAGGCAGAGCAGAAAGCACAGAGCCCAATGCGGGGCTCGATCCAGGACCCCAAGATCATGACCTGAGCCAAAGGCAGAGGCTTAACCCACTGAGCCACCCAGGTGCCCCCTTTTTTTGGGGGGGGGGTTAAAGATTTTATTTATCTGCTCATTTTTAATCAAATTTACTTTCATTGTTCTTAAAATTGGTTAATTTCTTTTGCTACATCTTCAAAGTCACAGATTGATTGATTGATTGATTGATTGATTGATTTTGGCATCTCAAATCTGCTGTTTAGCCTACCAAGTGAATTTTTCATTTGGTTACTGAACTTTCCAGTTACAGACTATCAACTTCTATTTTATAACTTTTATTCTTTTTTTTTTTCTTAAGATTTTACTTGTTTATTTGACAGAGAGAGACACACAGAGAGAGGGAACACATAAAGGGGGAATAGGAGAGGAAGAAGCAGGCTTTCCGTTGAGAAAAGAGCCTGATGTGGGGATTGATCCCAGGACCCTGGGACCATGACCTGAGCCGAACGCAGCTACTTAACAGCTGAGCCACCCAGGCACCCCTATAGCTTCTATTCTTTATTGATATTTCATATGTAGTGAGTCACCATCACCACATTGCCCTCGAGTTCTTTAGACATAATTGCATAGTTGTTTTAATTCTGTTTATAATAACTGCTTTGACATCTTTTCTGCCAAGTTTAACATCTGTGCTCATTCAGAGTTAGTTTGTATTGACTTAATTTTTTCCTGAGTAAAGGAAAAATACTTGGGAAAATACTTTATTTTTTATGCATTTTGTATAAGTTTTTGTTGAAAACTAGATATTACAGATAATGTCAAAAAACTGGATTCTGATCCCCTCTTAAGGATTGTTGTAGATTTTTTTTGACCTTTTTTTTTTTAATGACTTGCCTAGACTTTATCTGTGGAAACTTTCTTCCTCCTGAAGAATGGAAACTGACACCTTTGCTCAATCTTTTTTTTTTTTTAATTTTTATTTTTAACCTACTACTTCCACTGGAGTCATCCTGACTGCATAGCAGCCAACCAATGCTTGATTCCAGAGGATGTGTTCAAACATTTTCAATTCATAAAGCTTCTACCTCTGCTGCTAAATCTATATGTGAGTTGTAGAGCTCCTTTTAAGTCTTCCCTGGCTTTTACTTTTCACAAGTCTCTCTAGGGTCTTTTCTGCTTATGTGCAGACCCTCCCAATCAACAATGAGTTGTAGAGAACTTATCTAGCCACTGAGTTGTTATCTCTTTTCCAAGATCTCCCTATTAAATGTTGTAAGTTTGTTTATTCCTGCCTTAAGCAGGACTAATACCTTAGCCTAGGAAATCTATAGGTTTTCTCTATGCATTTTCTTGAGTTTGCTAAATTTATTGGCAACACCACATAGGTTTTTTTTATCCTCCACTCCAAATTAAACTAGGCTCCTATGGCAGTGAAACTGATGTTTTTACGGCTAACGCTGCCCTGCATTATTACTGTGCTAAACAGGCTGAGGAATAGTGGGGAAGTTGGGCAGAGAAAGAAACATCCCCAGACAGGATTACAACAAATTCCCACTGTTCTTACCTAACATCCTACAGTTTTTTATAAACAAACATTTCTCAATTCATTGTTTACCATTAATTGACTTCTAGAGGTTACTTTTGACAATTTTATCCAATTTTAAAGTTAGGCTTTTTTTTAATTGTCAGAAGAATATTAATTATGAGATCTATCCTCTTAGATTTTTAAGCATACAATACAGTATTGTTAACTGTAGGCACAATGTTGTACATAATTTCACTAGAACTTACTGTCTTTCATAAGTGAAATGCTATACCCATTGATTAGCAACTCCTCACTTATCCACCCTTCTAGCCTCCAGCAATTACCATTCTACTCTCTGCTTCGGTGAATTTTATTATTTTAGATACCTCATATAAGTGCAATCATGTAATATTATGTATTATCAATCATGTAGTATCTGTCCTTCTGTGACTGGTTATTTCACTGAGAATAGTGTCCTCAAGGTTTATCCATGTTATCACATATGGCTGGATTTTCCTCTTTTTTAAGCCTAAATAACATTCCATTTATGTGTATACTACATTTTCTTTATTCATTAATCCATCAATGGACATTTAGATTTTTTAGATTATTTCTACATCTTGGTTATTATGAATACTCCTGCAATGAACATGAGAGTGCTAATGTCTCTTCAAGATCCTACTTCAATTCTTCTAGATAAGTATCCCAAAAGTGGGATTGCTAAATCATATGGCAGTTCTATTTTTATTTTTCAGAGGAAACTTCATACTATTTTACATAGCAACTGCATCATTTTGCATTTCCACAAATAAAGTACAAAGGTTCCAACTTCTCAACATCCCTGCCAATACCTGTTATATTTTATTTTTTTGATAATAACCATCGTAACAGGTGTGAAGTAGTATCTCATTGTGGTTCTGACCTTATGTATAAAAAACCCTAAAGACTTCAGAAAAAAAACATTAGAATTAATAAGCAAATTTAGTAAAGTTGCAGGATACAAAATCAACACACAAAACTCAGTTAATTTTCTATGCACTAAAAATGAACTATCTGAAAAAGAAATTGGGAAAAAATACTATTTACAATAACATCAAAAAGAATACAATCCTTAGGAATAAGTTAACTGAAGAAGTAAAAGACGTATACACTGAAAACTACAAAACATTGATGATAGAAATTAAAATGGAAGCAAAATGTGGGAAGACATCCACATTCACAGATTGGAAGACAATATTTTCAAAATATCCAAACTTCATAAAGTGATCTACATATTCAATGCAATCTTTACCAAAATCCCAATAGTATTTTTTACAGAAATCGGATAAAACAATTCTAAAATTCAGATGGAACCACAAAGGACTGCAAATAGCCAAAACAATCATGAGAAAAAAAGAGCAAAGCTGAAGACATCATACTTCCTGATTTCAAAATATATCTTAAAATGACAGTAATTACAACCGTATGATTCTAGCATAAGACAGACATAGAGACAAATAATATAGAATAGAAAGTCCAGAAATTCATCCACACATAAGGTCAACTGACTTGCAATAAGGACATGAAAAATACACAATGGGAAAAGGATAGTCTCTTCAACAAATGATTCTGGGAAAACTGGATATGCATGTGTAAAAGAATGAAACTGGACCACTGTCTTACACCATACACAAAAATAAACTTAAAATGGATTTAAGACTTAAACATAAGACCTAAAACTATAAAACTCCTGGAAGAAAACATAGAGCAAAAGCTTCATAATATTGGTCCTGGCAGTGATTTCATGGATATGATACCAAAACTACAAACAATGAAAGAAAAAAAAAGCAATTGAGACTATGTCAATCTAAAAGCCTTCTTCACAACAAAGGAAACAATCAACAGTGTGGAAAGGCAACCTGTGGAATGGTAGAAAATATTTGCAAACTATATATATGATAAGAAGTTAATTTCCAAAATATACAAGGAGCTCTTACAACTAATAGCAAAAACAACAGTTGGTTTTGATGGAAGAGGATTTCCCAAACTCCTTAACTTTGCCATCACTGTAACTCTTATCTTTGGCTATTTGCAGTCCTTTGTGGTTCGATCTAAACTTAATATTCTTTGTTTCTTTTATGATGTTCCCTATTTTATTTGCTTGAATGTTCTGAGCATGTTCCATTATTCTCAAGGTTTTTTTTTTTTTTTCTATCACCATCTTTAGCTATTGATATTACATTTTTTCTTTCTCGAATGTATTTTCCTTTATTCATTTTTATATTTGTTATGTGTATTTATATTTCCTTCCTTTAAAGCTACTTAGAATTTAGTGATAATTTGCTTCAGGCTAAGGGTACCTAGATGGCTCAGTCAATTAAGTGTCTGCCCTCAGCTCAGTTCATGATCCCAGGGTCTTGGATCAATCCCCACATCAGGATCTCTGCTGAATGGGGAGCCTGCTTCTCCCTTTCCACTCCCCCTCTGCTTGTGCTCTCTTGCTCTCTGTCAAATTAATAAATAAAATATTTTTAAAAAATATTTGGTTCAGGGGCACCTGGGTGGCTCAGTGCGTTAAAGCCCCTGCCTTCAGCTCAGGTCATGATCCCAGGGTCCTGGGATCCAGCCCCGCATAGGGCTCTCTGCTCAGCAGGGAGCCTGCTTCCTTTCCTCTCTCTCTGCCTGCCTCTCTGCCTACTTGTGATCTCTCTCTGTCAAATAAATAAATAAAATCTTAAAAAAAAAAATTGCTTCAGACTATTACTTCACATACAGGAATATAATGCCTGGTTGTTTTATATTTTTAAGAAAAAATGATAAAGTACTTATTTTTAACCTCTATCAGAATTTCATATCTGCTTTTGTCATCATCTTGGGTAAGGCTTAGATAACTTCTTAGAATATACGGCAAGCTGAAAGGGACAATTGAACCCATTTTAATGAAGAGGCCACTTATAAAGTTTTAAGAGAATGGTTCTCAACTGGAGATGATGACTTTTTCCCCCAGAAGATATTTGACAATATCTGGAGACATTTTTCATTGTCACAACTTGGGAAGTATTACTGGCATCTAGTGGGTAAAGGCAAAGGGTGGTACTAAGCATCTTACACTATACAGGACAGTGCCCATAACAAAGAATTATCCAACTGAAACGCTGATGTGTCAACGTTGAGAAACACACAAAAGCAGGAAGACATTACTACCCTTAGGCTGAAAGGGTCAAGATGAAAGATCTGTTATCAGCTCCCAGTTAGTGTGGAGAGGGGCTATGAGATAAGGGCTGGTACGGGTATCATAGGGTTTAAGTTTATATAATTTAGAGTATTCTCTTTAAGAAAAAATAATGCAAAACAACAAGTACAAATTAGGCATGAAAGTGAAGATTTCAAGATAAAGAATCACAAATTTTAAAAATCTAACAAATGCCACAAACATAACAAAATCTAGAAGAATAGGTAAATATTTCATTAATTAACAAACAGAGCAGCTTTGGAACATCTTTTTTCTAATTTTTTTCACGGCATATTCTGTTTGCTTCTTCATGTATTAATTTTGTAAGATCAAATTTTATAGAATAATAAAATAAAAATAAGTCAGTACTTTCCCCAACATGAAGGATTGAAATTTGTTTTTTATCACTGATAATTAAGAATCAACTATCACAATTTACAACTCACAACCCCTATTATTAACGTCATGTAATTTTTTGTTTTGTATTCAAATTGGAGAAACCTTCTGTCAAGTTTCTGTCTCATATAAACTATCAGATTTCAATGCATTTCAAGTTTTTTTGTGTAATGATTAATATTAACTACAGTTCAAGTTGACAATAGTCATTAACCAGTATGTCCTAACTGTTCTCATTATAGTGTCTTATTGTGAGTCTTATATTATCTTCATCAATGCCAGTAACTCATGTCAAAATACCAACAAATTTATATCTTTCTCCAAGGTGTCTGTATGATTCATTCCTCTCTGTTAATTAGATTATCAAACAATTTGAGAGCTTATTCATTTTGTCTATTCAAAATTAATCTCTGAATTACAGCTTTTAGTATAATCTAAAAATTTTTTGTTTTATTTTTTTAAAATCAGAATAGTCCATACTGATTATTCACTCAATCTATCACTTATGGCTCATATTTCATTAATTGTTTATATTCTTTCTCAGATTCTTCAATAAATATATTTAGAGATGATAAAAGAAAGTAGCTTTCATCTCTTTATCAGGAATCTCACATTTCTCACCTGTATTGAAATATTCCAAAATGTCTTCCTAAATACACTTCTTAATATCAGAATTTTTTCTCCTTTTGACAAAAACATAAGGCCATGAAAGCACATTGTCTGGGCCCCTCTGTAGGCTTTGGAAAGAGCCTATACAGGAGAGTGGCTCTGAAATTAAAGTTTTATTCATTTCATCCTCTACCAGATGCAGTTAGTGCCAAATCTTGTCCCAGCAAGGAAGAGCCAAGGAAATAAATATCTGAACCTCTGTCTACGGCTGGTGCCTCCAGTTGGCCAAAGGCAACTGGAAGAGCAGATCTAAAGGGACCAACTGAATAAAAAGCCCAGATAAATGTGTTTAAATAAATATTGTCCCCTAAAACTTCTATTTTGCAGCATTCACACCTTATTTTGGATTTCTATACTTCTGTCCATAGAGAAGAAAAGCAAAATAAAGAAAGTGATTGTCATTTGTTCATAGAAATCATTCTTCAAGAAGCACCTGCTACCCTAAGTATGCCTGTGAAAACTGTACAATCTTGGTTTAGCATAGCATATTCATCCCATTACACATTCACATTTCATAATCATTTTGAAAGCTTCAACACATGTCTTCTAATGGTGTCACTCTATATAATGAGATATGCAAATTAGAATGTTATAGAGAGTCTTAATTGCATTATATCATTCAGAGTTGTAAATGTTCAGCTAGTTACAGCCCAGGTAGGGCAATCAGAAGAAGAAAAGAAAAAAAGAAATATTCTTTTGGCTGTTTGACCCAAAAATGAAATAGACTTACATTGTTAATAGGCATATTAATATGCTCCTCAGACATCTGTAGTAATAGTGGGTTAACAGAGATGGCCTCAAGAGATGTATCAGCATTTCCTTATACATGCTTTATGAACCCTGGCTTCAGTGTTTTGGGGTCCCCATGAACTACTTTATATACTGTTTTAAAGCTTATTATAAACCCAAAAGAATAAAGAAAAGAATACTTAAATATGGATTGTCCGGTAAAGAGCATAGCAGTGTATAGCATATCTAAAGAGAAAATGTCTCACTTTCATATACTTTCCATGTAATTAAGTAAATTCCATAATGCTATTTTCCAAACTGTAAATTCTATCATAATTTAGCAAGATATGAAAATGGAACCTGGGAATCTTTTTCCATCTCAGAGTAGGTAGCTTCTATCAGTTATCATCAACTTCTAAGCAGGGAAAGAATCTCTAACAGATTGTTCTACAAGATTGCAGTCATCCACCCACCAATCCATTTTCACATCTCAATTTCCACTGTATATTGTTCTAGGTGTGCAAGATTAGATCCCAGAGCAGCAAACTATTTAAATAAAGACTAATATTCCAGTTATACCCATTCTTCATTTAAAAACCACCAGCATCCTTTCCTATACCCACCTCCAACTCCCTCCTCCTATCAAAGTCCCATCACAACTACCACTATTACTATCCTTGTTACCAAGAAACTACTGTGCTGGGGCCATACTTTTCCAGAGTTGCTTTTATCTTATTGCAGTTTCTTGAATACTCTATCTAGAACAACCTGCCTTCAAAGTCACACATACCTATTTAGTCATGTTAGGATTGATGAAATTTGGGGCACCTGGGTGGCTCAGTCATTAAGAGCCTGCCTTTAGTTCAGGTCATAATCCCAGGGTCCTGGGATCAAGACCCATATCAGGCTTCCTGCTCAGCAGGAAGCCTTCCTCTGCCTCTCTCAACCCTCTGCTTGTGTTGCCTCTCTCCCTATCTCGCTCTCTTTCTGTCAAATAAATAAAATCTTAAAAAAAAAATTTTTTTTCTTAAAAAAAAAAAAAAAAAAGACTTCTGAGCCCTACACCCAAAGTATCTGATTCAGAGAGTCTGAGGCTAGAAAACTCACATTTCTAGCAAATTCCTATGTGAGGCGAATGAAGCTGGACCACTATTTGAGAATCAGTGCCTTAAGTAAACACATTCTCTTTGCACTCTCATATAAATATGCATTCTCAAATCCTGCAAAGTAGTAGAACGGCCACTCCACTTTGGTCAATGCACGGTCTCCTCGGACTTCTTGAATCAAACTCTCCCCTGATGCTTATATCTTTAGTATCTGTGGCTATAGCACTGGTTTGTTTTATTGTATTTGGTTGGTTAGTTTGTTGTTGTTGGGTTTTTTAAGGGATTTGTTGTTTTTTGGGTTATTTTGAGAGAGGGATTTTTTTTTTTTTTTTTCAAAACAGACTTGATTCCTAATCCTGCCTCCTTGGATTCTAATCCTACCTCCAACTGTGTGATTTTAAGCAAGTTATTTAAACTCTTGAGCTCTTCTTCTCATCTGTAAAAGAGAGATAATAATATCAATTTTTATTTTGAGTGAAGATATCAACACTTAGTTAGTTTTTATGCCTTTACTCACTACTTTCCTGTTCTGTCTATTACATTATGACCCTACCGTTTAGAACAATTTTCTTGCCTTCCCAATTCTAGAAGCCAATGTGGCCACCAAACACTTGTTTTATGGGATCTTAGTAATTCTGATCATAAAATTTCCAAGGTGAAAAGACCCTTCTGGTCACTACATGTAACCCCTTCATTTGAGCTCATTGTCAGAAATGACATATTCAGTAGATAGATTAAGCTTAATTCACTTTCCTGATTCCACTTTCCTAGGTAAAAGCTTTCTTCTGAAGTTAAAAGTTTTCTGACATGGTGTATGGTGGCATAGATAGTGGAGGAAGGAGGTAATTTGGCTAAGGGGGTCAAAGAAACAGAAAACATATAGGCATTTTTATTCAAAAATATCAATTCCTTCATATCATAGTCCATTATTATACCTTCATTTTTCTGAGTCTTAAAAGTCAGTGGGTTAGAATTACAGAGTGAAAAAAGCTAATCTCAAAAGGTTACATACTCTATAATTCCATCTATATAATATCTTTGAAATAACAAAATGACAGATATGAAGAGATTAGTGGTTGTCAAGAGTTGGGGATGGGTGGGGGGCAGGTTTCTATTAAAAGGAAGCACAAGGAATAATGCTTGTGGTGACATAACTCTTCTGCATCTTGACTGTAGTTCCACAAATCTATACATGTAGTAGCATAGCATTGAACTAAATACACACACACACACACACACACACACACACACAAATGAGTTCATTTAAACTGATGAAATCTGGATAAGGTCAGTGGATCATATCAATGTCAATTTCCCAGGCATGATATTATACTATAGCTATGTAAGATGTTATCATTGGGGGAAATTGAGTGAAGGATACATGGGATATCTTGACACTAATTCACAGCTGCATGTAAATCTACAATTAAACACAAAATAAGCCTAGTTTTTTTGTTTGTTTGTTTTTTAAGTCAGTGTCATGGAAGGGTAGAGTTCTGTTGGCTTTAGGGTAATTTCCAAACACCTTGATGTCCAGTTTAGAGAGCAAAATCCTTTTGGGATAATAGTAGGATATTCCTGGACTATGGCTAGAATTCCTGGATGAAGAGAAAAAAAAAACTTATGAAGATACAAAAAAAAATATCTGCTATATTAGTTTTGCCTAGTCCTAGCTTTAAATATAAGTGTTAAAGTGAGAAAATCTTAACATTCTTGAACAGTGTGAAGGTTTCACTGTCCTAGGCCCTACCAGGCAAATTCGATGCATGCTCATGTTAAATCATTCAAAAAATATTTATTGAGCACCTATTACATGCCAGAATCACTGACTTTACCTTTGTCATTTAATATTTAAGGTCAAACATTTTAGAAATAGAGTGCATTTAAAGGCACTATAATCCACCCTTTTAATTTATGTAACTCAAAACAGAACGCCTCACTCAAAGCACAGCGAGTCTGAACAAACAATGTATACTTTAACATTTGTTGTTTTATTAATTTAGGTATAAGACGCCTTTCTTTCCTTTCTCCCTCCACTCTTCAAAACATATAGCAACTGGGGCTGGTTTTATGGCTCATCATCTACCCTTAAAACATGAACCTTCCATCATAAGTTTTATTCAATTCACAAGCTTTGTTCTTAATCCTGATACACTATGCCTACAACATAATTGTTCCTTTTCCTATTTTTCTTACGTTATCCCAGTCAGAGAGAGAGAAGACTAAAAACACCAAACTGGTGAAACCAAAAAGAGTACTAAGCCAGAACTAGGCCAAGGGTATACATGAAAAAGTGTTTTCTATATCCCATTCTTATAGGGTCCTACTCAGTCTGAAGATACCAACAAGAGTGTTTGTTATTAAAGCTTAATTAACCATGAATGATCTACACTGTCAAAGGAAACTTGTAAAGACAAATTATAAACAAAAAAGAATTGTCTTCTTGACACAGCAAATTAGATTGTTCTAGCTCATGTGAAAGCTCATGCCCAACCCATGCTTTAAGCCTAATCCAGCCCTTAGAGGGGAGGGATATAAGAGTTTGTCCTGGCTACCTATTGCTCAGTAACACACTGCTTAATCATTTTATTATGCTTATGATACTGAGCATCAGGAAGGCTAAGCAAGGCACAGAAGTGATGGCTTGTCATTGCTCTACTATGTCTGGGACCTCAGCCCAGGTTCTCAAGTAGCTGTAGATAGACAAACTCAATCGGGGCCATATGTCTAGGTCCTTAAATATTCATAACTTGGCATCTTCTGGAATTGGAATGTACAAGATAGTCCCTTTATTCACATGTCTGGCACCTGAACTGGGGTCACTGAAACAACTGGAGGCTAGCCTACATCCCTCTTTCTCCATTCATCCTTTGTGCATGGCTAGCTTGGACTTCCCTGCAACTTGGCTATCCATGGTTGACTTCAAATATGTTTGAGTACCAATAACTGGTCCCTTTTCTACTTATGATGTTCCTATAAATACAAACCATTTTTTAGTCTGTGTTTTACATATTAAGCCTCTTCTTTTTTTTTAAGATTTTATTTTATTTATTTATTTATTTATTTATTTATTTATTGGAGAGAGAGAGAGTGCAAACATGGCAAGGGGAGAAGCAGACTCCCCACCGAACAGGGCCTGACTCAGAGCTCAACCCCAGTGCTCCAGGATCGTAACCTGAGCCAGAGGCAGATGCTGAACTGAGTGAACTACCCCCTAAGTCTCTTACTTCTTACTAATATTGTATTAAGCCATAATTTGCACTGAATCCTAAGACCAGCTCTGATACAAAGAACTCTTAGAACTGAATAAGAAAGCAACCCAAATAAAAAATGAGCCAAAGACCTGAACAGACACCTCACCAAAGAAGATATGCAGATTACAAATAATTATATGAAAAAGATAGTTTACATCATATGTCATTGGAGAAATGCAAATTAAAATAATAATGAATACCAGTACATACCTATTAGAAAGCCCAAAATCTAGAACACTAAGAACATCAAATGCTGGTAAGGATGTGAAAATAAGAACTCTCATTCATTACTGGTCAAAATACAAAATGGTACAGCTCTCTGGAAGACAGTTTGCTAAATTCTTATGAAACTAAACATATTCTTACTATATGATACAGCAATGGGACACCTTGATACGTACCCCACAAAAGTTAAAAGTGTATGTCCACACACAAACCTGCGTATGGATAGCAATTTTATTTATAACTCCTAAAACTTGTAAGCAATCAAGATGTCCTTCAGTAGGTGAATGGATTAATAAACTATGGTATATCCAGATAATAAAATATTATTCGGTGCTACAAAAACGCATTATCAAGCCTTGGAAAGACACAAAGGAAGCTTAAATGCATATTACTAAGTAAAGAGGGCAATCTGAGAAAGCGACAGACTCTATGATTTCAAATACATAACATTCTGGGAAAAGAAAAACTACAGTCAGTAAGAAGATTAGTGGTTGCCAAGGGTTGGGTGAAGAGAGAGGGATAAGCAGGCAAAAAAACAGGATTTTTAGGACAGTGGAAATTGTATGGTAACATAATGATGGATACATGATACTATATATTTGTCCAAACCCAAACTCCAAGAGTGGACCCTAATACAAACTATGGGTTTTAGGTGATGATGATGTATCAATGTAGATTCTTCGATGATAGCAAATGTACCCCTTTGGCAGGTTATGTAGGTAACATGAGGATCTATGCGTCTGTACGTGTAGGGGGATTCTGTGAAATCTTTGCACCCTCCTCTCAATTTTGTTGTGACCTTAAATGGCTCTAAGAAAATAAAATCTTAAACACACAGAAACACACACAACACAGCTCTGATGAATAGGACTGTAATTACTCTAATATTATAGGAGATATTTGATTAAAATTAGGTAGCGTTCTTCTGGCAAGTTCAGGACACCCACACTGGGAACTACCAGAATGGAGTTACTACATTTAAATCAGTGACAGAAGGATTTCAGTGGCTCTTCAAGTCCTTAAACATAATCCAACCGGGATGAGTAGGAGCAAAATTTATTTCATTTCCAAGATAAAATGCTGAGTTGAGTCAAGTCTATACGTAAGAGTATGAGGAAAAACTATTTTTTCCTGGAGTAGACCACCACAAATTTCCCAGAGGGCTGAGGATGTCCATGGTGCTAATCTCCCCCTCAAAGGACTCAGTCACTCTTGTGCTGAGCCCTAACAGGCTGTGCAGTGCGATTCAGCACTGGCATTATCCTCCATAGGAAGTACGTAACATTCCAAGTCTTTCATCCTTCTTTCAAAAATTTAAGGGGCTGTGCTATCCCCTTAGGTTCGCAAACTTGTTTAAGGTTCAAACTTGTTTAAGGTTAAGCTTGATCATTTAGCGATGTAGTGCATGCTAATGCAAGAGTGCATTTCACACGTTTACTGTTTCAAATAACTATATGCTTTAGAGGGACCCTCTAGAATATCCATCTCATATCAAAGGAGAAATTCTTCTGATAGAATTGTCAGCAGTCTACAGCAGGTCTGTTGAAGCAGTGGTGTATTTGTGACAGTCAGATTTTATCATGATCAATGACAAGCTAAGTTTTATAATTTAGGAATGCAGCATTAAAATGCTTTTACATATATAAATGAATATTTATGTATTAATTCATTCTGAAGTCAGTATAATTTACTGATCAAGAACAATTGTTCTGAGCCTGGCTACCAGAGTTTAAAACCTGGCTCCATTCTGTTTTGGCTGTGTGATTTTGGACAAGTTACTTAACCTCTCAGTGCTTCAATGTCCTCATCTATAGAATGTAGATATAATAACACCCTCTTCTAAGGGTTGTCTTGATGATTAAATGAGCTAATGTATGTAAAAAATACATAGTAAGCACTCCATCAATGACAGTTGTAAATATTCATTCATCTGTAACTGGTTTGTTCCCAAAAGGTTTAAACAAGCCAACTGAATAAATAAGACATTATATATGTAAACCAATTCCATTTTTATGATGCTATCTTTTTAGAAATAATAAACAAAGCAAGTCACTCCTGAACAAGAAATACAGTGTTACTCAACCATAACTACTAATTACTATCATCTCAAATTAGATTTTGAAATGACTCAATACTGAGAAGTGACAGCTACCAGTGAGGAAGAAGGAAAAAAATTCACCAACTAGAAAAAACACAACAAGGTGGAATTGCCTGTTTAGTTTTCTAAATTTCCCACTAGATTGTATTTTCTATAGGAGCCAGGACTATGTCTTTCTTTTTCTTTTTAATTTTCAGCTCTAGCATATTGCTTGGCACATACTAATATATTATTAAATGAATTAACACTGAGAGTCTTGAGTACCAGAGTAGATTGTGCAAAACAGTAAATTTTTGTCTCAGTAATCTTCTAGAAGTAAATCTAAGTAATCTAGAAGTAAATCTTCTAGTGAAAGATTTGTCATATAATTATTCTATACATTAAATTATATTAAAATCTGAGATGTTTTAGGCCAACCCAGATCTTCCACCTGGGGAAATGCCAAACCCATGTCAAGCTCATGTGTGCAATATTATTTCCAAGTAAGAAAAGTCTTGTACACCTTTGCAGATTTCATACACACACAAACACTTGAAGTATTTTGAAATAACTTCCATAAACTTCACTTGTCTAGAAAAAAAAAAAAAAATTTGTATTTTTTTTAATTTTCTAATATGGAATAAACATGCTTCTTCCTGTATTCCTATAACACAATTTGCATATTTTTAGCACAGCTCCTTATATAGTGTATCTACTGATTTTTGTGTGTTCCATTAGGCTCAGCATGTGTATTTCATTTTTCTTTCCCCCATTTTATATCCCCCATGTTATCTGGTCCATAATAGAAACCCAATAACTATTTGCTTAATTAATTAATCAATACCCTGTTTTGGGGGCTATCTGGGTGACTCAGGCAGTTAAGTGTCTGCCTTGGGCTCAGGTCATGATCTCGGGGTTCTGGGATCCTAGGATCCTGGGATCTGGCCGTGAGTCATGTTCCCTGCTCAGTGGGAAGTCTCCTTCTCGTTCTCCCTCTGCTGCTCTCCCTGCTCATGTGCTCCTGTTCTTTCCTCTCTCATTCAAACAATTAAATAAATAAATAAATAAATATCTTTTTAAAAAATACCATATTTTCTCTGTAATTTTTTTCTTTAGGAATAGTTGTCCCCAGAGAAAAGTCACCTTTATCTAAGCCATTATCTTCCACTAAGAATGGTAGTATCTTTTTGTATTTTGTGTCAGTGGCTACCCATTGCCCTCAGCTAATGTCAGTAACGATGCCTATAAGATCCTATAGATCTAGCTCCTGCTTCTGTCTCCAGACCCTTCTCCTGTCATTCCCTACTTCACAACATCCTTTGAGCTGCACGTGCACAGCATTGTATGAATTGCCTAACCAGGAATTCTCCATGGGTATTAAAAAGAAAAACTTCAAGACTCCAGTTAACCTATTAATCAAAAAAATAATAATTTTAGGGAGAAATTCTTTGTTTGAGATCAGTAAGAAAGAATACAGGTCACTCTGCAGGGCTTCAGTTGATGGCTCTTTTCTCCGATTTTTGATTGTTGAGCTCTAAACATGATATTTTCTTGTCCCTGAATTATAATTTACTTTGATTAGAGATTGATTCTTACTTTAGTAAATATTTATAACTTTGAAATAGATACATAGGCAGCTGCAAACACATGATTTTTTAACAATAGGTATTACATTTGGTTTCGCCATAAATTTTCAATAAGATATAAATAAAATACAAAAGTATATGATTTCCATGGACATATTTGCATCTTTCTAACCATATGTGGGTATGTCATACACCACCATGAAATGGTGATTTATACCAGCCTATTGTTTTAAAGGATGACATCCTTATTTTTGCCTAATCCATTGTGTTGATTCTTTGAAAAACAACTACTAATTTTTATATGAGCTTTATTTTCATATGTATCAACATTTACATACTCTTCTCCTTACATAAAAGATTATAATTTAGATACGTGAATTTTTCTCTTGGAGTATGTGTGTTTTTCTTTCCTCAAAGAAATTGAGCATTTACATTACCCCACTTGAAAAAGAAAGTATAAAGTGGACATTTCTTGATGGATAAATTAAATAGTTTTGGAATAAAAAAGACTTTTCTCTCCCAATAACCAACACCCCTGGTATTTTGCTTACCTTGCTTACGTATATAAACTTCAAAGGGACAATCACGACGTGCAAAATATAAAAAAAGAGGTCATATTCCACACACATCTGTCTATAGAAAAATTCATAGCCTTCAAGTGGACCATGCAATTTGATGCTTTGAAATGTGACCTGGACACCCAGAAGCTGCCTTTAAAAACAGAACACATCATCACTTTGTGTTTCTGGGGTTACCCTTTGCATAAGATTTGTCAGCAGCAAGATGCGTGACAAACATGAATCTGAACTTAGAGTTTGAAGCTGGGAGGTAATACCGACACCCCCGAGAATGAGCATCTTCTTAAAGAAACCAGGCAACATTTTCAAAGAACCAAGTGTTATCAGCAAGCAATTAGTGATAAGAGGAAAGAAAATCAATATGTATTCACTTTGCAATATATACATATATCAAATCATTATGTTGTGTACCTGATATAATCATAATGTTTAGAAAAGCAACAAGAACAAAGATCCATTAAAATCCTTGTCTTCTGGATACATGTAAGTTACGACAAATAGGTACTATTTCCATGACCCACTATGCAATAAATGTGCCTTCAATAAATGTGCTGCACAATAAATGTGCAGCAGTTTTTATATTTTAGTTTAAATATGGCTCCTTTATAAAAATGAGACAGTTTTCTCCTTTTTATAAAGTTTTCAGGGATGTTACAAATTTGAAGCATCCATATACTATTTATTTTTTTTACAGAAGCATAAAAATCAAAGAAAACTAAATCATGCATGTTGGAGAAAAAATGAAATTTTGATTCTAGGTTGACTCATATGTGTGGTAGCTGATTTATTCTTCTTTGCTTCTTTCTTCTCACTAATGAAAACTAATTATCACTCATTCCTTGAGACTCTCACAGCCAAAGGCTCTTGAACCAATCTTGATAGATGATTTTCTTTGTACACTGTACTCCATGCATCCTTCAAGAAAGGCAAAAAAATGTTAGGAAATAGTGGCAAATATGCTTTCAATAATAAAGGGTAAAAAAATTAGAAATAATGTATAGCTGTTGTTTTATTGTAAAACTGCTTCTCAAGCCAGGATATTCACAGCTTTCAAGGTATGGATTACAGTGGTAGAAAATATTCTAAAGAAACAGAATTAAAATGAGGAGTGGATGACTTTTGGTTAACTTTACTTGATGGTGAGAAAAAAGCCTTTTTTTTTAATTTACCAAATTTGTACATAAGTACATGGTCCCTAGAAAAAATTACCATTGCAAAAGTCTAAATAATAAAATTGAAAAGATTTCCCCATCCTCTCCCATTCCTATACCCCTCTCCGTAAGTAACAACTGTCAAATGAGTGAGGAGAATGACATCACCACCTTGACAACATAAGTCATTCCTTAGTTCATTCCCATTCTCCAGTCCCAGGGATAAATCCCAATTAATCATGGTGAATGATTATTTTGAAATGCTGCTGAATGCATTTTGCTAATATTGTTTTGACGTTTTTTGCATTCATGGGGCACCTGGTTGGCTCAGTTGGTTGAGCATGTGACTCTTAATCTTGAGGTTGTAAATTCAAGCCCCACAGTAGGTGTAGAAATTACTTAAAAATAAAATCTTTAAAAAAAAAAAGAAAGAAAGAAAATTTTGCCTTTACATTCATCAGGGTTTTGACCCATTGCTTTGTTTTTTTCTTAGTAGCTTCTTCTTCTGGGTTTGATATCAGAATAATACTGGTCTTATAAATAAGTCTGGAAGTGTTTCCTCCTCTTTCATTTTCTGACAAAGTTTGAAAAGGATTGGTGTTAATCATAAATGTTTGTTTGATAAAATTTATCGCTGAAGACATCTAGTCATGAGCTTTTCTTCATCTGGAAATTTTTGATTACTGATTTAATCCCTTACTAGTAGTTGATCTACTCAGATTTCCTATTTCTTCCTAATTTAGTCTTGGTAAATTGTATGTTTCTAAAAATTTTTATTTCTTCCAGGTTGCCCAGTTTTTTGGCATAGAGTTGTTCTTAGTGACCTCTTAGGATTTTGAATTTTTGAACTTTTGTAGTATTAGCTGTCGTGTCTCCTTTTTCCACACATACTTTTGTTAATTTGGGCTGATTCTTTTTTTTGCTTGGTTAGTCCAAGGGTTTGTCAGTTTTGTTCATCTTTTCAAAGAATCAAAGAACAAAACCAGTTTCATTCATCTTTCCTATTGTTTTCCTGTTCCTATTTCTTTTAATTCTGCTCTAATCTTCATTATATCCTTTCCTCTATTAACTTTGCACTCAAGGCTCAGTGTTAGAATGTTTATTTAGGATCTCTTTCACTTGTTAATGTAGGCATTTATTGCTATGAACTGCCTCTTAGAGCAGCTTTTGCTGCATCCCAAGAGTTCTGGTATATTGTGTTTACATTTTCATTTGTCTAAGGAAAATTTGCTATTTGCCATTTAAGATCTTCTTTGATCCGTTGGTTTTTCAGGAAAGTTTTGTTTAATTTCCATGTGTTTGTGATTGTTCTAGTTTTCCTCTTGCTGGTTTCTAGTTTCATGCCATTGCAGTAAGGGAAGATTCTTGATATGATTTCAGTCTTCTTGAATTTGCTGACTTATTATGTGGCCTGTCATATGGCCTATCCTAGAAAATGTTCATGTGCCCTTGAGAAAGATGTATAGCCTGTTGTTGTTGGATAAAATGTTAGTATATGTCTGTTAGGTCTATTTGGTCTATAATATTGCTCAAATTCTCTATATCCTTACTGATTCTCTGTGCAGATGATCTATCTATTGCTGAGAGTGGGGTATTAAAGGCCCCACCTATTTTTGTATTGCTGTTTATTTCTCCTTTTAGCTCTGGTAGTTTTGCTCTGTATACTTAGGTTTTCTGATGTTGGAGGCATAAATATTTATGATTGTTATATCTTCTTGATGTATTACTCCTTTGTTATTTTACAGTGACCCAGTATGTCTCTTTTTATTACTCTTAAAGTCTATTTTGTCTGATGCAGATATAGGTATATACCCCTGATGTTTTTTGATCATCATTTTTTGAAATGTCTTTTTCAATCCCTTCATTCTTGGTCTATGTGTGTCTTTAAAGGTAGAGTGAGTCTCCTGTAGGTAGCATATTGTTGGATCTGCTTTTCTAATCCATTCAGCCACTCTATATCTTTTGCTTGGAGTATTTTATCCATTTATGTTTAAAGTTATTGTTATTGTTGTTGTTGTTTGTTTTTTAAGTAGGCTGCACATTCACTGTG
The DNA here is from genome assembly GCF_002288905.1 of Enhydra lutris kenyoni. Classification (NCBI taxonomy): domain Eukaryota; kingdom Metazoa; phylum Chordata; class Mammalia; order Carnivora; family Mustelidae; genus Enhydra; species Enhydra lutris. Next base: position 54,228,028 of record NW_019154085.1, read on the forward strand.
TGGAGCCCATGTGGGGCTTGAACTCACTGAGATCAACACCTGAGCTGAGATCAAGTGTCAGACACTCAACCAACTGAGCCACCCAGCTGCCCATATTTATGTTTAAAGTAATTATTGATAGCTAAGAATTTTTATTGCCATTTTATTAATTGTTTCCTGATTGTTTTCTGAATCCATTATTTCTTGTTTCTTATTCTCCTGTCTTTTTTTCCTATGATTTCATGTGTCTTGATATCAAAGTATGCTTTAATTTTTTATTTTTTTTTGTCTAATTATTACATTTTTCCATGTAGTTACCAAGAGGCCAACATAAAATATCCTAAACTTATAAAACTCTATTTTAAACTGATAACTTCAATGGAATTCATACTCTTTACCCATTTACTCTTCTCTCCCTCACATATAGGTTATTGCTCTTACAATTTACATGATTTTTATGTTGTGTAACTAATAATGGATTTTTGTCTTTATGGTTATTTTTGTTTTTGTTACCTTTTAAAAACTTTTTTTTTTTTTTTAGAATTTATTTATTTGACAGAGAGAGATCACAAGTAGGCAGAGAGGCAGGCAGAGAGAGAGAGAGGGAAGCAGGCTCCCTGCTGAGCAGAGAGCCCGATGTGGGGCTCGATCCCAGAACCATGAGATCATGACCTGAGCCGAAGGCAGAGGCTTAAACCACTGAGCCACCCAGGTGCCCCACCTTTTAAAAACTTTTAAGTTAGAGTTTTGAGTTATTTGCAAGTGTTGCCATATTGCAGAATCTAACTATGACAATATGTTTATCATTACCAGTGAGATTTATGGTACCTTTTTGTGCTTTTTGATTTTTAATTTTCTTTTACTTCCACTGAAAGAACTCCCTTTAGTATTTCTTGTAAGGCAAGCCTGGTGGTAATGAACTCTCTCAAATTTTGTTTGTTCAGGAAAGTCTTTATCCTTTGTTTCTGAAGGACTAGCTTCATTAGGTATAGAATTCTTAGTTGACACTTATTTTCTTTTAATATTTTGAATACATTATCCCTTATCTCCTGGTCTGAAAAGTTTCTGTTGTGAAATACTTCAATAGTTTTATTCACATGTGAAAGAATGAAACGGGACCCCATCTTACACTACTTGCAAAAATTAACTCAAAATGGATTAAAGACTTAAACATGAGACCTGAAACCATGAAACTCCTAGAAGAAAACATAGCAACAAAACTTGATAGGGTGCCTGGGTGGCTCAGTCAGCTCAGCAGCCGACTCTTGATTTCAGCTCATATCAGAATCTCAGGGTCATGGCATTGAGCCCCTCATTAGATTCTGCACTGAGCAGGCAGTCTGCTTCTCTCTCTCTCTTTCCTTATCCCTCTGCCCCTCCCTCTGCCTGCACTCTCTCTCAAAGAAAGAAAGAAATCTCTTTAAAAAAAGAAACCTCTTTGATATGGGTCTTGATAATGGTTCTTTGGATGTGATATGTAAAGCACAAATAAACAAGTGGGACTACATGAAACTGAAAAGCTTCTACACAGCAAAAGAAATCATCAACAAAGTAAAAAAGACAATCTATGGAATGCAGAAAAATTGCAAACCATGTATCAGATAATGGGTTAATATCCAAAACATATAAAGAACACATACAACTCAATACCAAAAAGGGCAAATAACCCAATTAAAAATGGGCAAAATAACTGAATAGACATTTCTCCAAAGAAGCTATGTAGATGGCCAACTGGTACAGGAATAAATGCCAATCATAACTTTTCATTAGGAAAATGCAAATTAAAACCACAATGGAATGTGGTTTTATTTTTTTTAAAGATTTTATTTATTTATTTGACAGAGAGAGAGAGATCACAAGTAGGCAGAGAGACAGGCAGAGAGAGAGGGGAAGCAGGCTCCCTGTTGAGCAGAGAGCCCAGTGCAGGACTCGATCCCAGAACCATGAGATCATGACCTGAGCCGAAGGCAGAGGCTTAACCCACTGAGCCACCCAGGCGCCCTGGAATGTGGTTTTAATGTCGTATGCCTTTTAGATGGCTATCATCAAAAAGACAAGAGATAACAAATGTTGTCATGGACATGAAGAAAAGGGAAGCCTTGTGCACTGTTGGTGGGATTGTAAACTGGTATAACCACTATAGAAAATAGTTTGAAGGATCCTCAAAAAAATTAAAAATAGAACTATCATATGACCAAGCAATTCTACTTCTGGGACTATATTCAAAGGTAATGAACATACAAACTCAAAAAGATATCTGTGCCCCCGTGTTCATAACAGCATTGTTTACAGTAAACAAAACATGGAGAAAACCTGTGTCCTTTGATGAATACATGGATAAAGAAATATGAGTATTATTCAGCTATTTAAAAAATAACAAGGAAATCCTACCATTTGTGACAACATGGGTGGATCTGAAAGGGATTATGCAAAGTGAAATAAGACAGACAGAAAAAGACAAATGCAGCATGATCTCACATGTGGAATCTAAAAAAAAAAAGAAAAAAGAAAAAGAAAAAAGCAACCCAGACTCATAGGAAAAGAGATCAGATTAGTGATTACCAAAAGCAGGGCATGGGGGAAGGTGATCAAAAGATATAAACTTCCAGTTACAAGATAAATAAGCACTAGGGATGTAATGCACAACATGATGACTATGACTAACACTGATGTATGTTACACTGGCAAGTTATTAAGAGAGTAAGTCTCAAAAGTTCTCATTATAGGTGAAGTGGGTTTTTTACTTTTATATTTTCCTCTTTCTTTTATTTTTACTATATCTATATGAGAAGATGGGGTTAGCTGAACCTATAGTGCTAATCATTTCACAATATATATAAAGCAAACTATTATGCTGTATGCCTTAAATTTACACAGTGAGCATGCTAATTATTTCTCAGTAAAGCTAGGGGGGAAAAACTAATAAAAGAATAAGTGATATGCAACATTCCAGACGGTTGTCTATGCATTTAGATTTTTTGTGTAAAGTATTACATGTATCTTCTATATAATGATCTTATTTATAAATACATATATTGTATTTACATATACATTGTATTATATATATATGACGTTGTAATTTATAGTAAGAAATATGTATTTGGTCTTTGTCCCCATTTCTGGCCCAGAACTAAAACCCTTGGAATTTCTTAAGTGATGAGAGTGATTAAGGTCTTTTGTTATATGAATGAGGTGACTTTTGGAGCACCTAGAGATCTTGCCTGGTTGTCAAGAGAACCAACCATGTAGTTAGAGGGTCGGAACTTTCAGTCCCATCCTCCCCCACCTCTGCCAGAGGAAGGGGCTTGAGACTGAGTTCAATACCAATGACCAGTGATGAAATCAATCAGGCTTATATAATAGAACTTCAGGAAAAACACCAAAGGGTTTTCCTTGAAGGTTCAGAGAGTTTCCAGATTGATGAACACATGGAGAATGATGCTCTTGAAGCAGGTATGGAAGCTCTGCACCCTTTCTTCATACCCTGCCCTATGCATCTCTTTATTTGGCTAGTCCTGAGTTATATCCTTTTATAATAAACTGGTGATATAGTAAGTAAAATGTTTCTGAGTTCTGTGAGGCCCTCTAACAAATGAATAGAACCTGAGGAGGAGGTCGTGGGAACCTCTGATTTACAGGTAGTCAGGCAGAAGTATACATTACAACCCAGGCTAGCAATTGATTGGCATGTTCAGTTTGAGGGGGTTGTTGGAACCTCTATTCTGACCAGTTGGTCAGAAGCACAGATAATAACTTGGGCTTATGGTTGATGTCTCAAGGAAGCTGGAGGTGTAGTCTTATGCAACTAATCCCTTACCTTATGGGATCCAATGCTATCTCCATATAGATAATGTTAGAACTCAGTTTAATTGTAAGACACCCAACTGGTGTACAAGAATTGGTTGTTGGTGTGGGGAACCTCCACACACTCTGGAATTGGCACCAGACCATAAGAACATACTATATAACTATAAATATTATTCTTAATGATATTTCTTAGAGATTTACCATAGCCAAATTTATATACCTTACCTATATATTTTTTATCAATTATGGTATATTCTATAGTTTAAGTAGATCAATATTTATTTAATAGTTCTCCTAAAAAACTTTTTGGTTGTTTTCAAGCTTCACTCCTACAAGCAATGCTATACTAAGTATCTATAAGCCTATATCCTTTCCCTTATGGAGAATTTCTCTAGGAAGGATACTTAATTTTGGAACCTCTTTACATAGACATTGCCAATCGCCTTCCAAAAATACTATCCCAATTTATACACACATCAAAAATTTTAGGAAATGACTCATTTCCCCTCATCCTCACCAACAAAAGATATTGTCTCTACACTTATTATTTTACTAGTTTACAGTTTTAAAAAAATGGTCTCTGATTGCTTATTAGAAATAATAGCAAAAAAGAGAAACTGTCATATTAAAAGATTAATTCAGAAAGTCTAAAACCCTTAATTTTTCCTCAGGAATTCCCAAAAGAAAGAAAGAAAATTACCTCCCCCCCACCAAAAAAAAGGGAAACATTTGAAAGAAGTAAATGAGGATATTTTCCCAAAACTGAATGGCATTCTCAATTGAGATGGCCCACTGAACACACAACACAACATAATAAATTGAGAAAGACCCATAACATAGCCCAGTAAAATTTTATAATACTAAAGATAAAAAGAAGATCCAAAAGAGGCCATTATACAAAACCAACCAACCAACAACAACAACCAACAACAACAAAACCAGTTAATCAGAATGACATAGTCAGAGTGATCTTTATAAAAATTTAATCAGATGGTTTTATTTCCCAGTTCAAGTTTTTATTAATTGCTCCCTACTGCTTATTGGTGAAAGTATAAAATATAAATTCCTTTGTATGTCCTTGCAGAATCCAGATTCTGACTACCAATCTAACCCTTGTCAATGTCCCTTCCTTGGATTTTATATGCCATCATTTCCCCCAAAACCCTAAGCCTTTTATATTTTTCTATATATACATTCCCTTTTTTTGTCTTAGAAGTAAACTCATTTCTCTGCAAAAGAGAGGATGCTCCAGGCATTCTTGGGCACTCAATCCCAACAAATGGCTTACAGGTCCCTGTTTAGAGTTAGTTATATACTGTGCTGGAAGTGTTTATTTTCACATATGTTTACCTTACTAGGTCCTATTTCTACACCAGCACATATAGAATTTGCAGTCAAGATTGATCAAATAAAAGAACCCAAACAAAGTCCTTCAAAATGAACAGCACTATAAACCACCTAATACAACTACAAAGTAATGGGTGGAAAATGAAATTGAAATAAAAGAACTTGTATTCTCAGAGCCTAATGCAATAGTGTTAAGAGAAATAATAAAAATAGCACTACCTTGCTGCACCTGGGTGGCTCAGTGGGTTAAGCCTCTGCCTTTGGCTCAAGTCATGGTCTCAGGGTTCTGGGATCAAGCCCCACATTGGGGCGGGGAGAGGAGTGGTCTCTGCTCAGCAGGGAGCCCGCTTCCACCTCTCTCTGCTCTGCCTATTTGTGATCTCTCTCTCTCTGTGTCAAATAAACAAATAAAATCTTTAAAATAAAAAATAGCACTACCTTACTGGGGATTAATCATGTCCCAGACTGTTTTTATCTCATTGTCAGATGAGGAAACTGAGGCATAGATAGGATAGGTAAATTGCTCAAGGTAACACAGCTTGTAGTGGGCAATGCTCAATAAATGTATTTGGTTGGTTACCAACAATTGCTAATTTTATTTCAATGCTCATAGGAGGTACCAGGAATCTTGCTTGATCATGTACATGAAAAAATGCACTGGATTCTTGAACTATGGAAAAAGTATTATCTTGCATTTAGTCAACTTTTGCATTTATATCCAAATAATCAGAACCATTCCCCAGCATACTCATGAAAGAGTCTAAAGTTACCATTCCGCTGGAACCTGCTTCTTCTCTTTCTTTTCCGAAAACATACATCTTTAAACCAGGCAACTAATCTAATTCCTGAAGGGTTCCTAATACCAACACAAACTAGGTTAATTCTTCTTTAAAAACTCCAAATAAAAAAAGAACAGGGAGCAGGATATGTACCCAGAGTCTTACATACACCTACAGAAAATAAAAAGCTCTAAGTCAAGGGTTCATCCTATTGAGCATGTCAAAATTTCTACTTCCACATGCCTACAGATCCTAGAAACTCATCGGAAGTTCAGGGTTCTCAGAATGATGCAAAATTGGGCACTGCGTATCTATCTACTTGCTTATGTTTTATCTATCTGACCTAGTCTATTTTGAACAAGCTTTGAACCTGCAAATAAATAAGTTTCATTTTAATTACTAAACAAATGTATTACTTGCCTTTAGTTAGATATGCCATTATTTATACCCTAATTAGTTTCAGAGCAATTTTATGTCTGTATATGTAATAATACGTCTACTGCCTCAAATGTTTCCTCTACATTGTATATCTTAAGAACATAAGTCATTATTTATAAACCCACAAAGAAAGTGTTAAGCAACAAAGCTAACCATTGTCAAAAACTCTCATGTTCATACCAACTCAAAGACATCTTATTCCCTTGGAAAAAAATCAATGGAAGTTATTCACATATGTTAAAGAATCATCTCAAAAAACTACTTTTTCTATAAATAAATACATTTTGTATAAGTAAGCCAAATGTACATAATGTAATTTAGATACACTTGGCATCCTAAAAACACTTGGGAGAGTATTCACGAAATCATTCACTAAATGCTATAATATTCTGTCACTGTATCATAATATTTTATATGCAAAATATGCCCTTCCTAAAGTGGGCCTAAAAACACTCATTTCTGAGACATTTATCTGGAATATAAATGTGTTAATGCACTATGGGGTAAAACACTTGACTGTCTAAGGATTTTCACTAGGTCCCAGAAATTTATCTAAACATAAAACTTTCATTCCAAAAAAAAAAAAAAAAAAAAAAAAACAACTTTCATTCCTTTTAATGACATAGTCAAAGTAGTTAGCATCTAAATATTACGGTGCTCATAATTTTTTTTTCAAATCTATATTCCATGACGTTACCCTCTGTGCAGTGAGAAATAAACTAGGATATTGTCTTTGACATGCAAGAGAAGCAAGACAAGACTGGCCAAGGGAAAGAAAGATGGCGTTAGTCAAGTTTGTGAGACCACTTTAAGCTTTGTCATTTTATAATTCTATAAATAGACAACTGTTTCTCTTCCTAAGAAGATAACAAATGTTAACTGCCTCAAAAATCAATCTAATTCACAAATTAGATATTATAAACACCATACAAGTTATGTCATGGCTAATAACAATGTTCTTGTACCCAAGAAAATTCACATGGTGTGCATGATGTAGTGAAATTGGAAGGATCTAAACAACTCATTTACATAGTCTCATTGCATAATTCTGAGCTTCATTGACACGGCCCCTCCACCCTCACTGGATTTGTCCTATGCTCTCAAAAGATAGAGAGGAATCACAAATAGGACAGAAAGAAAAACAAAATTGCATAATCACTTCAGAAGTTTTGTGGTCAAAAACCAGAGCTCAAAATAAGGTAAGGATTAAAGTGAAGAAAATTAAAAAAAAAAAAAAACTAAACAAAATGTTTAACATACAAATTGAAGGGTTAGAACTAAGTTTCTACACTGAAGCTATGATGAAACTAAAAACAAAACCAAAAAGAAGCGATTAATTAAAAAAAAAAAAGCCTAGTATCACAACAAATTTCTGGCTATTGAATAAAATGGAATCATAAAAATGCCTTGTCATTAAACAGTTTTAGAACCACGGTATAAGTACTGTAAACAAAATAATCTAAAATTCAGCAGTTCTTTAAGGGATCAGAATTAAAATGTTTAAAATAAGTTAATCATAAAACTGGAAACAAAAACCAACTCCCCTTGTTTTATCTACATTGGTATTTTTAAATGCACAAATAGTCACATCAGAGATGCTCTTATTAGAAAAGTTTATCATTAGGTTTAAAAGAAAAAGTCAATGATAGCAGCTTTGTTTACTCTAATTATTTCTTTTGTGCAAAAATAAGGTCATTTTCTCACTAAATCATTAACACAGTAGCAAAAATAAAGCAGTTTAGTGATTAGAAATGTTTGCTCACAGCATAGTCTGCCTACCTGCGTAATCCCTTCTCCTTGCTTTTTAAGGTAAAATGATTTAATTAAATCTCTGGGCTGAAGAATTTGCGAACATAAAAACAGAAATTATAATCATTTACAAAATGAAAAAAAATGAACTTAAATTTAGGGCACCCTCTTCACTTAATAAAACTGTCTAGTAAATATAGCTCATTGACTTTTATTAGGACAATGCATTTTTAAAACATCACCTTTTCTCCTTTTTTTCACTGAAATAGAGTTGACATGCAATGTTATATTAGTTTCATTAAAATATTATTTACGACATTATTTTGAATAAATAATAATAATAAGGAAAAAACGCTTGGAATCTCCTGCAACGAAGTAAGAAGTTACCATACAGATATTTTATATGTCCTCTTGAAACTAAAATTACATTGCAAGTTTGGGTCTAAGACACACCTATTACAAATTTAAGGATGTTTCCAATAGAACGAATTGGCTATAACTGACACAAGCCATCATGTATTAGCTATAAACAACAGCATCCCCCCAAAAAGTAAAACAAAATTTTTTTTTCTTTTCTCCCTCTCTCTCTCTCTTCCAATTAGCACAGCAAATCCTCTAGAATTCAGGTATCAACTGACTACACGGCTTAAGGGAAAATACCTGTGTGCCCCCCCATATGAGACCTCACTGTTAAAAGCTTAAATTATACATATAGTAAATACCAGTTCAAATAAAGACAGCCTATAAGTCAGAGTTATCATGGAATCATGCATAGGATCCTATCCAGAAATAATTACACACAGCCTTCTGCAGCAGGAACGCCCTGTACGCCTGCATATGTTGGCTTCTCTGAAACCTGACAGCAGGCACTTTCAGAGTGCATGGGGAGTGGAGAGCTCACGTTAATGAGATTCTCCTTCTGCATCTCTCCACCTCACACGCTGCATCCTCTAGCACAGGAAAAGCACTCTCTCACTAAGACAGAGAAAGCAGGAGATTCTTAGGATCCTTGAGTTCACTCACTTTTTTTTTCCTCTTTGCCATTAATGTTTTTAGATCCATTTATATGTCTCATTGACACTGGAAGAAATCTTTTTTCCTTTGCTTGGCTTCTAGAGGAGCATGCTTTGTAAAATCCTTTCCCTCACTTCCATGCTTATTATAATTTCAAGTGGCCACTTCATTCCATTCATTCTCTTCCCTTCTGAGCTGAGCCAAATTTCAGAGGGGCATGCCAGAAAAACACTAATAAAATACAAATGAGAACACTTCTTAGTTCTTTTATCAATTTGATACTGGGCTGAGTTCCATCAACATCATTTCCATTGTAAGAACAATTCCATGAGAGGAATGTTTTATTAAAAGAAAATAGTAAGATCCTCTCATTATACTGACCAAGATAAGAGGACCCTACTATAGCATATGCAGTCACGGGTAGCTCTAATGTTAAGAAGGACCTATGAAAGTGGGAGTGGTCCTACTTTTAGGATAGCTTCATTTAAGGTTTGCCCTGACCTTTATTTGAAGTTGTCATATTTAATTGAACTTCCATATAAAGTTCTTCACGTTCTAAATTGAAGTAAACTACTGATCTTTCTTCCTTTTCCTCCTCCTCTTCTAGAAGTCTTCCTGTAGTGAAAAAGCAACCTTTTTTTCTTTTGCATTAATAAGAGCAATACAGTTTGCTAATTCCTCAAAATTGTCTCCATTATTTTACTAATAACATCTCTGCAAATTATTTTCCTGATAATCTACCAAATTCCTCTTTACTTTTTTTCCTCCCCTTACCTCAAAGTTATTGACATCTTGGACCAGTCTAAACAATTCATCTTCTACCTTGGTATTTACACTCTTCAAATAATCATACATGGTTTTCTTGTCTCTCCTCCCCTCTACTGCTTGTCTTGTATGGGTAAGCAATATATAATTGGTTCTTTTAATCTTTTCTCATAAGTCAATTGCTCCAGCCCCTTAATCATTTTTGTTGTGGTTTTCTGAAATCTGTCCAATTTGTCAACATCCCTCTGGTGCTGAGAAGTTCAGGACTGCTTGCAGAATCCCAGCACTGCGTTGTCAATGCCTTCTGCAGAAAAGGATTAGCAGCATCTCTCTCGTTCTGATGGTGAGAAGTCCCTGGGCATGCAGCTTAAAAAGCATATCAGCTTTTCTGCTCTCATTTTACAGGGAATACTGCGACCTAATTTTTTATCTTGCTTTCACTCCAAACATTAGCATTTTACAAATATTTCTCTTGCACTCATATTCCATATTCCAAATCTGCAATGCTGAGACATGTATTGGATATATCTGCTTTCATCTTTTTTAGCTTAGAAGTGCTTTATTTTCTCCGTGTGTGCCTGACCTCTCTTTGTGCCACTGCACATCTCCAGTCTCACCAAGTTCTCCGTTCACTACCCTCGGTGAGAGTGATTAATACAATATTTGTCCATTATAAGGATTGTTAGTAACAATGTTAAGTGAAAACCTTATAACAGCACCCCCTTCGAATCACGCCACACAAGTCAGCTTATTGTCAGATAACAGTTCCTTGTATTTACGGTCTTTCCATTTTCAGCACATGTGACAGTGCTTGGGTTAATCTGAATAAGATTTCAAATAAGATTTTGTGAAACTGGATCACAGGTTTCATGTTCCTTTTAGTCACCAGTTTTGTGATTTGATCAAAGGGTTGTTAAGTTTGACTGCTGTGGTTCAGTCTTCAATTGGGGAAGTTACTGTTATTAGCTGGAGGAAAAAAAGAATGATTAGGCTATTCACAGTACTGGAAGATTGATTTCTCAAAGTGAAAGCCATAGGAACATAAACTTTTAAAAATAATAAGCGTTCATTGCAAAATCATATACATTTAATAATATGCCTAGTTTTCATATTTATGGTCCTTTTTCACTAAGTTATCATCAAAATTTATGAATATGTCTACATAATGCAAGTATTTGTATTCTAGTTACAGAAAGGAAAAATGCTTATTTACAGCTTCTTGTTTATAGTACCTTGCCTTTTCTCTATCATACACTGCTACTTGCAACCTAATGAATGATGCATTTCTCCCCCACACCAACTTTCCTACAATCATCAAATTCCATAACTATTTTATATTATTCTACATAGGAATGCTTATTTTGAATACATGTTAAGGGAAATTAACTCAAGAAAAGACAAGCACTTGATTTTCTTTTTCCTGCTTTTCAGTTAAGTACATACAAGAAATGTAATGAATGAATCAACAGTACATATTTTGATGAAAGCAATGTTCAGCATACAAAACACTGCACATTCAAGAAAAGCCTTGCATTTTTTCCTAACTCATAACCTAGGAAATGAGATTCACAATCTTGTTAGTGTCAGACTATCATCATTCACATTGTTCTACAAATTAAAATCATATATTTAAAAAAAAAATAACAGCACTGCACCTTTGATGTTAACTTTCCTGTTGTTTTGTGTTTTATGAATGAAAATTTCCTCTGGAAGATCCTCAAAGGGATGTGGAAGTCCTCAGGCTTTGTTAATAGAGAAGAGAGACTGGGAAGCTACAAGTCAAGAGCACGTGCAAGTTGGTCTCGTGACACCGTTTGAATTGCCAGATGCAACATTAAATACTTCTGCTAGCTGAAAGTCAACTTGGGCTATTCTTACAAACCCCAGGCCACAACGCTGTGTGTGTCATAGAGGTGATGTGTCAATCCCCAGGGAAAGGGTACAAAGGAAAGTGCACATAAAACTTCCACTCCAGAGGAAAAGCAGCTCTGACACTCCAGACAGAGGAAGTCACCCCTTTGTCCTTCCACCTGGAGGTACAGTGCTGTCCTGGCATGTGACAACAGGTGGAGATTAAAAACAGGAGAAATATCTGGGACAAAAAAATGTCAAAGCCTTGGAGTCGGTTGCAGTCTTAAAGAAAATAACATTTAAAGAGAAGCCACGTGATAAGCAACATCAGTTTCAAAGGGGGAAAAGGTAATGAGCAACGTATTCGTTCCGAATTACAAAACCTTCAGCCAAATCTATCCTTATAAATCTGAACAGACCTTGGAACAGGCTTTGTGTGGCACTCATGTTCATCACACAAAGGAAAGGGGCGGCAAAGCTTGTTGTCTTTTCTGATACTCAAAAGACAAGCAGTAGCTCTTTTAGGAACATGGTACTCACAAATTTGAAAAATGTCTCACCAAGATTAGCTGAATCTTTTGAACTCACTTACTGAGATCTACCTGGAGAACTGACATAGAGGAGGGTACAGAGGAAAGACGACCACACTAGCAAATCCGTATTTCAGTCAGAGAAAGCTACTGAATCTCTGATTCTCTGTGTATTTAAGAATGTGTTCTCTCAAGGCCACCTAGATTTCCCAGTTCTATTGGCAATTTCCTACTAGGGACCCTTCCAAAAATAAATGAATTAGAGGACAATTCCAAATACTACTCAGAAGGATTTCAAAACCTCTACTCATTACACTAGATTCTGGTACACAAATTTCTTGGCTTCTGCACACATAATCATTCCACAGGATTGCTTTTCCTTATTTGTTAATCCAGGACTATAGCAAATGTAGGATGTCTCACGTGTACTGAGCAAATGTTTTCTCTAAAAAGTAAAAATCAAATTATTTCTTCTATACACAACCTTCTTTTTATGGCCATAGCATGGAAAGCAGTAATGGCCTCATTCGTTAAAACATTATTTACATAAATAACAACAAATCATTTATCCAATAAGCATATTTATGGACCCCAAATGGAAACACCAAAAGCTGCATTTTAGTAACAAAACATGCACTATTGGGGAAAAAATACAAGACAGACAGAGCAGTACACCGTACATAAAATGTCAAACATGTCAAAACACTCATGAATACCAACATCTCCCACCACACCACAACCAATTTTAAAGGTTATTTAGGGCTAACACATCTGCAAGTGCAGATTTTACAATGGCAGACTTTTTTTCTCAGATATATTAAAAATAAGTCACTAATGTGTCAAATGTTTTTGATGTTGTTTCCATCCATGTGGCCCGGGCACCTTTGGCCCAGCACAGCTGAGAGGAGGGCAATTACACACAACACAGATTCTCAGCATCAAATGGATTCATTATGGTTTTCTGGAAGCTTGGTTTTAGCTATATCAATTCAGTATGCAGGGAAGATAATTAAGCAAAAGATCAAGAAAACAAATGTAGCTATCTTTATTCCTCCAAAATAAAAACCCCTGTTAGGGTCTCCATAATTCAACTTTTCAGAACTTCATTTCAGAAAGGCGCTTTCAGAACATCTCACAAGGCCCCCTTGTCCCCAAGTCGCTGATTGTGAATTATTTCCGGATAGCTGCAGACTAGTCAGTTTTATAAAACAAGAAGCATAACACATGCAGAACATACTTATCCTATCCTCGGCCCTCAGATAAGCGAGGCTTAAATTAAATGTCAAAGACTAACAAAATCTATCATATAAGCAAACAGCTGACCTAAATCCACCATATTTTGTTTGTCAACTGTGTATATTCCAATAAATTTTGTAATATAATAAGACGATCTTTGCCACCCTTTGACCAGACCAAGCTAGATGCAGATAGTCTTCTGAAAAAATATTACTCTCTGCTTGACACTCTAAGTAAAATCTACTTATATCATTTGGTAGACTATGAGAGTAGCTTTAAGAAAATGTTAATAACACTTAAACACCCTGTAGACCACAAATAGAGAAGGAGAAGAAGGAGTAAATGGCTCATGCACAGCCAGTCTTCACAAAGTGGTCTGCTCAGAACTGTGACTAAGGTGAACTCACTGATGTGCGATTCAGTTTTCCTGATAGGATATATGGAAGCTGGCTGACGATCAAATGGTTAATGCAAGGAAATTCTAACAACCTGGGGAGGAAAAACTTTTTTTTTTTCTCTTTACTACCTTTAATATGAGTTCTAGGTGACAAACACATGCAGCAGTCATCTCAATCTTTTCTTTTCTTGGGTAGCAAAGCAAGCAACTCAGAACTCCTTCATGTACTAATGATGAAAAGCAATCAAAATAACTCCACCAAAAAGAAGGCGTTATTCTCTTAAGAGAGAAGAGCAATGTACTATCATCACCGTTATGATTTCATGTCAGTGCTCCCTTCTGGAAGTCTGAACACACCTGAAATAACCTGTTCAACTCTCAGCAGAAACACATAGTCAGCTTCAGTAGCCATTGTGAAGAAAGGTCCAGTCCTTCTGGGCCAGCTGTCGCAAAACCAAGTCCCTTGGAATTGCGTGTCCTTGTCCTGAGTTTAAATTGCAGCTATCCCACATACTGACAGGCCAGGATATTTAACAATATTTTTGAACCTCATCTTCTCATTTGTAAAAATGGAAGTAGTGATGGGAACATCACAGGTTGGAGCTGAGAGGATTACATGAGATGAGATCCAGCCTTACCACATATGGTAGGTAGAAAATTTGTGATGGAGAACCTCGGAAACCAAGGAAGGTGGCCTCATCTGACAACTGGTTCTACCTTTCCTATTGGCCTGAATCTTGGAAGGTAGTCCATATCCCCCCTGCTTAAAGATTGTAGCACTCCTTAAGAAACAAGCCAGCTTTCAAACCTTTCAGCTAGAATGGAATGACAGGAGAGGAACCTTTCCATGCCAATGGGTTTGCTCCTTTTAATTCCTTGATGACAAAAACGTGAAACTTCTCTGTGGTCCTCAACAGCCCAAGGCTTCCCACACCTAAAGCCACCCTCTCCTTTCACAACCCTTGTGCTGTGCTCTTTACATCCAACTTTCATCTCAGAAGTGCCCATCCCACTCCCAACCCCACCCCCACATCCCTTATGCACCCTCTTTAATTGCTCTCCTTTATCTCTTCAGTTTTCTTTAAGCTTATCCACATTACTCTTGGTGCCCAGAATCCTATATTTCTCTGGCACTTTAGTCCTCTCCTTCCCATCTCTGCTTGCCTTCAACTCTGGCACTCTGATTAAATACCTCCTCAAGTTTCTCCCTCCTCTTCCATCTCCTCAGTCCCCACTCACATGTTTCATTATCTTTATTCTCCCCTAACTCTACCTCTCTCAAAAGCTTCTGCTCCTTTCCTTGTGTTGGGCAGCAGCATACAAATAGGACAGCCCAGCATGTAGTCAGTAGACAATGTGACTTGGACTCCCCTCCCTTCCATGGAGCTTCCCCAATAACTGTTCACTCTCTTCTCAGGCACTAGGTTGCTGAGAGAAAGGAAAAGGGGGTGGCTTTATGTGCTCCTTCCTTGGCCCTCGCTCATGATCCCCAGCAGGGCTCCAAGCACATAACAGGCCAGGGGATAAAGATATGTGGAAACCCACTGGAGTAGGAGAGAGACAGTGAGGAGATGGGGACAAAAGAGAGAGAGAGAGAGAGAGAGAGAGAACTGATCACAAAACATCACTGCATTGCTGATATTCCCTTCTCAGTATCTCTCAGTATAAACATCCCCTCCCCTTTGCTTCCAGCCCAGTCTGGTCCATCAACAGTGGGCTCTCAAATTTTTTGAGTCAGACCCAAACTCACAAATACATTTTATGTTATAGCCCAAGGAAAGTTCCAGCAAAAAAATACTTAAACTTTTCATAGTTTGGCCACTCTGTGCAAAGCACTCATGATTTCTATGCTGTTATTCCTTTATTTCTTGGAAAGAAAATTCTGATCACAACCCACTATATTGACTTTACAAACCATGCGTGGGTGGGGACCCTCGGTTTGAAAAACACTGACCTACTTGCAGCCTACTGATCAAGAGTCTCTTTCTACCTCCACACCCTTTGTAAAAGTCCAATGCTATTTGAGATAGTCAGCACAATCCTTTCCCGCAAGCTTCCGGAGGCAGAAAATCTTAGCAAGTTCAGGTCCTCTGAAGTCCCTCCAGTACCGGATGGAGTCCTCCCTCGTGCAGCAGTCCTTCCACCACCCTCTGCTGTCCCGGGGAAGTCTCTGACATGTACTTGGGCACTGTATCTGTTAAGACAGGTGGCACGTGTCCTAGAAATCCTAGTTTCTCTACACACAAGTTTCTATAGAAATACAAAGAAAAAGGAGTGAGAGAGATTAACTAGGGGAAGAAGAAACGCGGAGGAAAGCATAGAAGCCAATCTCTCCAAAGATCCCGGCCCCTGTTAGGCGCTCTGTCCAGACCCGCTGAGCAAGCCAAACAGTACTCGGCTAAGCTAAGAAGAGGGCAGCCAGCCGCCGGCAGTCGGTGTCTTCAAGGAAGCAAGGAGCGCTCCCCGCGGCAGGCGGAGAGGCGGACTGGCTGCCCCCACGGCCCCTCCGAGAGCGCAGTACTCATGTGGCCACCTGACTAGTCGCTTCCTGCGGCTCCCGGGGCCTTGGGCTCAGAACTCGGTCGCGAGGAGATCGGAAAGCGGGACCAGGATGCGCGCCACCTCTCCCCCGAGCTTGGGAGTTGAGAGCACACGTGCGGGGCACGCGTGTGGCACAGATGTGTGGGTCCCTCTCTCGGCTCTTCCCGTGGTGCGGATGCACCCTGGCGCCTCTGCCCCACTCTTTTGTTCTCCCCCACAACTGGAAAAAATGGTTCCCCCCCCCCCCCGTGGTGTAGATGGATGCCCCGTAGACCCAAGGCTGACCACTGAAGGATGGGCGCTGGAGAAGCCGGGGGCGCGCTGGGCCTCACGTGCTCGAGCCCCGACGCACCGAAACTGGCCCAGCGGCGTTGGAAACCTGTTGCGGCCTCCCGCTGTGGGGAACAGGGCAAGGAACAGCTGGGGGGAAAAGCAAGGAGCAGCTGGGAAGGGCAGGGCAGGAAAAGAAGGAAAACAGAGAGTTAATCCAGGTGAATTTGTCCTAATGGTTCCCAGGCTCCCCCGGTAAAGTCTTTGGCGCAACGTGAGGAGTCAAACTCTCAGTCTCCAAAACGCGATGGGCAGTGGGAGCGCTTGCGTCTCCACATTCACCCTCGGCCGAACCACAAGAAGGCATGTTCTCTTCAGTAATCCTGGGGCCTCGAAATCAGACCATGCTACAAGGGGGCCAAGTGAGAAAGCGGGGAGGTGGGGGGCGGGGGGGTTGGCGAGTAAGCGGCTAGAGCCTCGCTCTCCCGAGTCCTCCCGCCGCTATCAGTTGGGCCGGGAGCGCACTTCTCGGCTGGGAACTAGGGGTGCTGCTCTCCTCCTTACGCCCCGGGAGTGGGGTGGGCCCTGCGCTCCAGCGCTGTTGCTCACCCACCGCTCAAGGAGGCGCCCTCCGACCCGGCCGAAGCTGTACTTTCCCTAAGGAAACGCCAAGATTAAAGTGGGAGAAAAGTCCTTG
The DNA here is from genome assembly GCF_002288905.1 of Enhydra lutris kenyoni. Classification (NCBI taxonomy): domain Eukaryota; kingdom Metazoa; phylum Chordata; class Mammalia; order Carnivora; family Mustelidae; genus Enhydra; species Enhydra lutris. Next base: position 54,245,428 of record NW_019154085.1, read on the forward strand.
CGGGACCCGGCGGTCGTTTCCAGTCGTGCTCAGGATATATACTGAGGGAAAATGGCTTTAAATAACAGCCTTACTGTCCTAAATGGTTACGTGTGATGTCCAAGTAGGGATTTCTAGTAAAATTTAAAAGTAAAAATGAAAAATTGGATTTCTGCGTTTATTTGATTATTAAAATCGAATTGCTAGAAAATGATGACCTTGTTTGGAATTCATATCTTTCTTTCTCAGTAAAGTCAGCCAATACCGACTGAATGCCCCCCACCCCAATTTGGCTATACGAATCGTGATCGCTCTGGTTCCACTGCTGTCACATGCACGGATCTAAGCAGAACCTCTGCCAAAGATTATTGCCAGGCGCGCCCTTTTTAGGAGTTGCCGAGACCTCTGGGAAGGAACGATTGGTTGGAGTTGGCTGGGACCCCCCTCAACCCCACCTCTCCTCTGTGGGACTCTAAAATTGAGTCAGGTCCTGGCTCAGCGGGTGCACAGGAATTGGATTGTGAGAAACTCCCGGGCGCGCCCACGGAGCGATAGTTCCTGTTCCCGAATAGCGGTGACAGGTGGAGGGTGGTGGGGGGAGCCTTATGAAGATGTCTTAGAAATACATACTCCGTCCCAGACTTCTATTCAAACAGCAAAATAATACTGAAGAAAGTTGTTGAATCCGCGGTACCAAACAGCCTCTTTCGCTCTCGCGCGTTAATAGAATCTTTCTCCATTTTTAAGGTGGTTGTAGCACACACGGCCTCCAGACCCGCGCCTGTCTCACCGACAGAGGCGAGGCCGGCCCGGAAGACCCTCATCCCTCACTCTCCGAGGCCACCTCCGCGCTGCCGCGCTGCGGATAAAAAGGGAAACGGACGTGTGTGCGGAGTTGGCGCGGGGCTTGCGGCGCGAAGATGCGCAACACGCTACGTGCCTAGAAGTGCTCTGGTGTTGGTACTCTGTGTGGGGCCTGTCGGGATGGAAATGTATCCTGTCCTGGAAAACTCTGTGATCAAAATATTACCATAAAATACAACTTTTCCATCACAGACCTGTTCATATCTTGGAAGTGTTCACTGCCGACGCCTAGGTTTAAAATATAATTAGATAATTGGATATTCGTGTAGACGCACTGACACCAACAAAGCCAAGAGAGTCTCAAGGCAAAGTGAAATTGAACCTTCAAGTGACATTCTTAAGTTGGCAAGAATATGTGTTTCTCCCCGTCGGGTCCCTTGCACGCTGAGAAATAGTGTCCCGTAAGACTCGTGATTGATATTTTTAGTGGAGGGGGCACCCAAACTCTCTAGAAACGGAGTCGTGCACGAAAAGGAAATACACGTGGTAAGGTCATAGGGTGCTGCTGTCACTGCAGGGTGCTATCACCTTCCTGGGTCAGGCGCGTCTCTTGTTAGAACCAGAAATGCTAAATTCCCTCTCCTCTCACTATTCTGTCTCTGTCTAGCTCCGTCTCTCTGTCTCCCATCCCCACCCCACACCCCAGCGAAAGATCCGAGCAAGGGTCGCCTGAGCGCCTAGAGAGACTGCGGAGGTCGCCTAGACGGGCTGAGTAGCATAACCCAAGTAGCAGGCAGTAGCTCTGCTCACCCGTGCTTTGAATTAAAGGCATCTCTCCATAAAGCCAGGGCGTTCTAAGCAACCACTCGAAGTGAGTCTAGACACCGTGAAGACTTAAAATTAGACCTTTCAGAGCAGAGAAGTGTATGGTCATATCCTCAGAACAATGATTATGCATTTTCCATAGCTGAAACGATACATGATAACTTAAGAGGACGTGGAAGATGAGAGTGATATGAAGCCTTCATTATAAAGTTTTGATCTCTTTCTAAAGAAGTCCCATGCAACGTCTGGATTTTGCAACGCAGCGTGTCTATTGCTTTTCCTGGGCTTTACTCATAGAAGCACTAGGGCAGTGTAAGTCCTCAACTGCGGGGATCTCGGAAGATGCAGAAGAGATGCTTGCGAGGTTCTTTCCTCCTACAACCCGGTGCGCAGCCGGCGGTTGGAAATTGACTCGATAACTGTGAAGCAGAAAAAGGACTGGCCACTTTGCAATTTAGAAATTACAGCTGAATGTACGAGCCGCCAGTGCAATCTGCACGCGGGCTTGGGAGAGTTCTTCCTCCCTCTTTTCACCCCAAATTCTCCGGAGGCGCCCTATCTAACACCTCATTGGCCTCAGGTGATGTGCAGCCACTTCCTTCAGGGAGAACCTTTGGAAGAGTTCGTTTCTGGGTTCAACTCTCGAGGATTCTGACTTGGAATGTAATTGTCTCGGGGCTAGAGGCACCTGAGAGATGAGCCCTGACGGCTCTGCAGACTCCCAGCATTTCTAAAGAGCTTTCTTTTTCTCTGCTTATTAGTGTGATGCTTTGGTTGGACAGAAGTTGTGAAAATAAAAGGAAATGGCAAGCCCCATCTTTTCAAAAAAGCCAGGAAATTGGATATTTCGCTTATTATTTAATCCCTTTTGTGACCACTACTTTTGTCCCCCCAGAGTTACCTGCAGAGAAACATATCTGGTTAAAATAACCTTAAATTATAACTGAACATGCCTTCTTTTTCTCCCATGCACAAAGCCTGTCTTTAAAAAAAGGAGGGGGAAGGGAAGCAAAGTAAAAACTACCACCTAAGAACTCTCTCGTGGCAATTTACTGGCAATTTCTAACTTTGCGTTTTATAAACAATAGTACTTTCTAAATTTCAGTGCCCCCAGAAGCCATCTGCAATTCCCTGGGGTCAGCGAAGAAGATGGTCTCCATCTTATACTAGGAATTCACCGTGGGCCTGAAGCCAATTAGGCAGGACCTTGACTGCCCAAAGACCAGGACCTTGAGTAGAAGGAAGCTCAGACCTTCAGCCGCTGTCTATAGCGTTATTGCTTTCTTTGCTAAAAGTTGGTGATGGGTGGAATCGTGGAAGCTGTGGTATGACTTACTTGTACCAGACCCAGGAGCTGACAAAGAGCTATTTTATAATTTATCTGAAAAACTTTAAAGAAGGAGGTATTATGCTAAAAGTTCAAAGTGTACCTCATCACTATCTACTGAAGGAGGACAACAAAAAGTTGTAAGAAACAGCTCTACTGAGTTGTGCTGTATGCCAAGACCACTGACCCAAGGTCCAAAGGGCCCAAAATGCTTGGCCCCTCTTCCTTATTACAACAGTAATAAGTAGAGGAATTGGAAAAACCAGAGATAAAGTACAACACACTTCAAATCCATGTTAACTTCCTGAATCTTAGAAAGATACTCCCTAAACAGTCTGCAAGACAAAAACCTGACAGGACTTGAGACTTTGCAAAAGTTCAAAAGTTATCTGGTTTCCTAAACTTCTCTTCTGAAAGCTGCACTTCCTAGCAAAATTAACAAAAGCATTAAGATATTCTCAATTGATTCTGATAAATGCAGGTTGCCACACTCAACAATTCTGGTTGAGGAAAAATATTGTACTGAATTTTCTGGACAATTAGTTCAATTTCCCAGGTTCTTTTGCTAGAATAGATGTAGGCTGTCCGTTTGAAACACAAATGTTGAATAAGTGACCTATCCTAAATCGATCTCCAATTCTATTTTATATTGCTGTTTTGTCACCATTTTTTCCTGACCCAGAAAGAAGACAAAATTCTGTTCATTTACATAGTTTATTGTTGTAAACATTAAAATTGTCTTTCTCAAAGAAAGAATTTATCAGAAAAAAAAATCAGCGTCTCTAACTGTCATACACCATAGAAAAAAAGGCAGTGACTCATATCATGTGCCATACTGGAAATATACAAAGAAAAATACTACAGAATATGGCAATATTAAAATTCTTACTCAAACATAAAATAATATATTAACTGACAATTTTAGACATTAAAAAAAAACAAAAAAAAATTCAAAGTGCTCAGTAATTTCCAGGGAGTTATGTATATTATAAGCACTCTGGAAACAGTCAAAAGCTGCTGCATGCAAGTTTTGTTTAGCTTTAGACAACAAAATAATCAAGATATAAACTTTCTTTTATCAACATCAACGGTACATACAACACTTACAAACAAGGAATGTTGGACTGTGTTACAAACACTATGTGTCCCTTTTGTCAGGATTTTCTGATGTGTAATACTTGTGCCCACCTATTTTACAATTGAGAAAATGTTTAAGCTCAGATAACTACCAATCTTTATAAAATCTAACAGACTACATAGTGTCTGAAATACTATTTATAGAATATAGACATTACTGAAATAGCAAGTGCCTATAACATTTTCAACCTAGACTCAACATGCTTGTCCCTTTTTTGTGTAGTTCTTTTTTTCTTTTTTCTTTTTTTTTTTTGCAAACACACTTATCTTTTAGAATTTGTAATATGTATTCATAAATAGGCACAAAATAATTTAAAAAGCCAAACTGCATTGGATAAATTTACAAGCCTTTCCCTTCTTCAACTCATGCCACCCACGCAACATTTAGTTTTACTATATATTACAGCTTTCTTTACAGCAGAAAACTTTGAAGTCTTTTAAAGGGCAATACTTGTGGGTCCCCTTACAATGTGTGAGTGAGTGTGTGCGTGCGTGCGTGTGTGTGTGTGTGTGTGTGTGTGTGTGTGTGTGTATGTATTACATTTGTCTTAACTGCAACAACCAAACATGGCCAAACATCATTTCCCCCATCATACATTAGGAATCTTTCTTCTGAACAATAAACTGATTTTTAAACTGATAATAAAAAGTTTATACCACTGTATTGTATGTAGTCCATGTTCTAAATCCAGGATGCCCCGGAGCCAAAATGCCCTTTTAGGTTCTGCCTGCAGGTTAGGAAATAGCAACAGTTTTTGTTGTTTTGTTTTGTTTCTTTAGGGATTAAGGGACTGGGATTTTGTGGAGGGAGTGGGGGCCGGCTAGAGCTGAGGCAGCTCATGGGGATATCTCTGCCTTATGACTTCCCCCCTCTAGATAGTTTTAGGTTTCTTTCCAGTTCCTTTGAAGTGCATGGGAGAAGGTCTTAGAAAGGTAAAGTGTCCAGGAAAAGTTTGTCAATTATTGCTGGCGGTGGTACCAAGTCTTCTAGTTTCAGGTAGAAAATGCGCTGTAGCCCCTGTGTGCAAAGAGTACGGAGTTCTGGGAGCTTCCCCAATAGTTTGGACAAATAGTTGGGGCGGTTCAACCCCCCATTATTGAAAGTCACATGGTCTTTGAGACAATTTACAATCTTGTTTTGCAGTTCTTCCACTCTCTTGGGTTCCTTGAGCCCGTGTCTCTCTGCAGAAAACACAATCAGAAACAAAAGAGGAACACACAAAGCAGTTAGCTAGCTGGCAGGAACAGGGAGGATCAGTAGCAAGGGAAAACCGGGACAAATCCTGCTGGGCAGTTTTGGAGACCTGCCCTGCAAGTGAGGTACTGACCTGTGACCATAGCCAGGGCAGCAATGCAGGAGAAGGCAGAAATGTCGATGTTCATATTCTGCAAGTTGGAGGAGAATTCAACAATGGAATCAATCCATTCCCCAAAGCCACGAACGCATTGCAACCTGTGCAAGACCACCCCATTGCAAAAGATGAGTTTACCCTCCACTGGGTTGGACCTGCAATTAATACCAAAGAGAGAGAGGGGAGAAAAAGAGAGAGAGAAAAGCTAAACAACTAATTACTTGAAGAGCAATAAATGAGGGATTTAAGAGGTAACTAATTACGGAAGAGTTAATAAAATGTAGACCAGTAGACCTTGAACGGGTTTAATTTCATAACAATCAAGAACGCCCCCTATCCCACTTCCATTCCATTCATCCAAGGCTTCTGGGCTCACTCCTTCCCTTCTCTTCCTTTTGTCTACTCTCTTTTCCTTCTTTCCCTCTTTCATTTTCCTCTTCTGCCCCTCTCTCTTCTCCCCTTTTATTTCTCTTTTCCTTTCTTTCCCTTCTTGATTCCTCTCTTCCTCCTTTCCCAGCCTCCCTGGATTGCCTCCTCCATTACCTGTACGCTAATCGAAGCACAAACAGTTCTAAGAAAGCTGATTCAAAAAGCAGGTCTTGGTCGGCTTTGGGCAGGTCAGCGAAGCCTGGGATCTTCTCAGCCCAGCCCCTGATGATCTCCATGGAGCCAGTCAGGAGATCATAGAACTGCTGGATATGCTGGGTGTCATCTCCACTCATCTGATAGTCAGGGTTCGCCTGGAACTGGAATTTCATTTTAAAAAGCACTTAATGAGGTTCTCTAAAATATATAACCCGTGAAATTGCTAACCCTGCTTCTAGTAGGGGAGCCGGGTTTTTATAACAATTAAACCTCTCTCTGACCAGTAAGGAAATTAGATGTTCCGGGGCAATTAATTCAATTAGGGATGGTGCTATGAGGTCGCTGCTTTAAATATGTAAATTACCATTTCCATACAGACTAAATACAGTGCCATCCAGCCCTGGGAAACGTTCACTCTTATCTCCACAAAACAATTGACACGTTAGTATTCATGCCAGTCCCAGAGTGGGTCTTGAGCAGAGACGCCCTTTGCAAATCTTAATAAAATGGCAGTGGCTTCTAGGTTTGCCCGACATACTTCTTCCAATTAAAGCCCACACATTTCTCACAGCTGGGGTAAAAAAGGAATCTGACCACCTGATTCCCAACACCACTGCCATTCCTTATACCTTTCTCTTTCCTTTCCCGACCCCCAAGCAGACATTCCCCACCCCGACAGTGCCACAGAGGATGAGGATTAAAGCATCTCTATGGAAGACTGGGGATAAAATCCAAGTGGGGGGCATTTTTGCACAGCCTCTGCTTTAGGCACTAGAGGCATTAGTGTGTGAGTATATGCGTGTACCATGGCAGTGAGAGAGAGGTCTCCCAGAGATGGGATCGCTGTGGCCTGTCTTCTCTTCTTTTCTCTGTCTGTCCTCATGCCTACACTCCCAGTAACATGGATTGTTTGTCTCTCTGTCTGTCTCCTGTGGCTCTGCTCAGAGCTGTAAAGCCACAGCCTTGCTTGAGTCTTCTGGGGCTTAGTGATGGGTGTGGGAAGGGGTCCTGCCCATCTGTTGGTTTGTCCACATGCTACCCCCGCCAGCTTCTTACCCTGGAATAGTCCAGGCTGGTCATAGCCGGGTTGGAGTCGACATGGGCCCTGACAAGGGCACTGATCAGACTCACCGGGGGCGAGGGGGGAGAGGGCTCCTGTGGGCTCTTCGGTTTCGAGGGCAAACGACCTCTCCGGCCTTTTAAACTGTCCGTGCGAACCACTGCGAAGGAATAAATGGGTTAGCGTCGCTCCCCCTAGCGGGACCCAGCTGTCGCCTGGGCCCCTCCCGGGGAAGGCCGCAGCCACCCGGCGCCAGGGCAGGCTGCACAGGGTCCCATTGCTTGTAAAGCCTTCACTGACGAGAAGCATTTAAAAAAAAAAAAAAAAAAAAAAGTGGGGTTGTTTTATGTCGTCTTCCAAATGGGTCGTAGAGTTGAAGGCGAGAAGGGCCCCGCTGTTTTCTCCAGGGCAGGATGAGCAAGCAGGCAGCTGCGGGGTCAGCAAGGCAGGAGGCGGATGAGGGGGAACCGGGAGACACCCCCGGCACACACACATCTTCCCGGCGCCGGGAAGTGGAAAATGCGACTGGGATAGAAGCCGCAGTTTCCCGCGGGCGCAGACGAGGGAATGGGCTGCTTGTCCGGACCTACCTTCTTTGACCATCCCAACAGCCAGGCACTTCTGAAATCGGCAATACTGACAGCGATTCCGGCGCCGCTTGTCCACTGGGCAGTTTTTATTTGCTAAACACACGTATTTTGCGTTTTTTTGTACCGTGCGCTGCAAAAGGAGACAATATAGACCGATTTTTTTTTTCTTTTGAAAATCCAGCAACCCAGGGAATCCAGGAACAATTTCTGAACGGCTAGGATCTACACTCCTCCCCATAAACAAACACATACACACAACTCCTCTTTTATTTTTTTTCCTTTTCCTTTTCTTTCTCTTTCTTTTCGTTTTCCTCCCCCAGGGCATTTAACAGGAGAAAATTGATAGCGTTAACATTTGAGCTAACCTTGCCGCTCCTTGCTGTGTTTTATATGCCAAGAGAAGGAGAAGGAGACGCTCAGTAAATACAAATCCGTGGGCATTCATATTATTTACATTCCTTGGAGACCTTCTCTATTTAAAATGATAAGATTATTCAATCAGGATGGCGAAATAAAGAGATCACTTAATTTGACCATAGGGAATTCTGTTCCACTTGGTTAGCTCAGACACGGTTCTCTGTCCTAACCAATTTCAATCTGAACAGAGAAGACAGCTCCTAGCACATGCAAATGACCCTCTTCCAACTCAGGCTCCTGCAACTTCGGGCTGGGGCCTGCCGGGGTGTCGGCTGCGTGCGAGGGGGATGCGACCCCTGCTCTCCGGGTCTAGCTATTTCCCTTCCACATGCACCCAGAGGCCTCCGCCACAGGCCATGAGCGGCTGCAGGAAAGCCTCCGCAGACCTCGGGAGTTGGACGAACTAGGACTGGGCTGCCTGCACCCAGAAGGAGCGCGCCCTCCGAGGCTCCCGGCACTAGGGGGCCCCTACCTGCCTCCTCAGGGCCCCGTCCTCGCTCACCTTAAAGAAACCTTTGCAGCCCTCACAGGTGCGCACGCCATAGTGTTGGCAGGCCGCGTTGTCGCCACACACGGCGCACAATCCCTCGTTGGAGGGCGAGCCCCGCGACGGTGGCGAGGGCACCTGCGTGTCCAGCAGCTGCGACGCGTGGCCGATCTGCAGGCCTGGGAAGCCCATGGACGCAGGCTTTCGGATGGGGTTGGGCACAGCGAAGGTCTGCCCGTCCACCACGTGGTGGCTGCCTGCCTGCTCCGGGTTCATGGGGACGTGCAGGGGCCCGTCGAAGCGCATCTGGCAGCTAGACACGGGGGTGCCGGGAGGCGATTGCTTAAATGAGAAGAGGGAGAGGCGGGAGACGGGCGTTTTCCTCTGCTCGATCATGTGCGTGGTGGCCACGTAGTTCTGATGGAAGTTGTGGAGAGAGCCTGGGTCGTCCCACATGGGGCTGTGCTGCACTTGGAAGCCCGGGGTGGTGGGCGTCGGGGGCGAGGAGGGCTTGTAGTAAACCGACCCGGAATGCGGCATCATCTCCTCGGACTGGGGGGGCAGGTGGCTGTGCTGCTGGTAGTTGTGCATCTGAATGTCTTCTACCTTAATGGAGGACTGCTGTCCGGACAGGGGCATTTGGTACAAGCAAGGTGGCTTGACGTCGTAGCCTGTGCTGTAGTTGTCCATAAAGGTACTGAAGCTGGGGAGAGAAGTGGTGGCAGTGATTTCAGTGTTGGTGAGGTCCATGCTAAACTTGACAAACTCTGGAGTTAAGAAATCGGAGCTGTATTCTCCCGAAGAGTGGTAACTGTAGCTCTGAGAAGCGGGGCTGGCTCCTTGAGGCGAGGACCCATACTGCGCCTGAACACAAGGCATGGCTGGAAATGAAACAGGGTAATATACACTCAGCCTGGTCAACTGAACACTTTCTCCCGGGCTCGGGTACACCTGGAGCTACACCGGCAGCCCGCGGCGGTCAGAGAGCATGTAGGGACGCGAGAGGAAGAGCGGAGAGCGAATGCTGCGGGGCAAAACCGTGCAGGGCATGGAAAGACTGGTCCAAGGAAGACCCAGAGCTGGAAAGCTTTTGAGGGTCTTTATTCCCGGATATTTCAAACACCTCCCCCTTCACCCCATCACACCGAACGGTCCTGCTCATATGAGCCGTTCCTCTGAAGCTTGGGTTCAGCAAGCTCATTCTAGAAATAAGGTTGAATTGCACATTGTGGATGTTGTTCCTGAAGATGATGGGCCAGGAAAACCTTAACTTACAGAGTTTGCTGAGGAAGATGGGATTGCCCTGTTTCTTGACGTTCGGGGAACTCGGAGGAGGGAAAAAAGAAATGAAGTTGCACTAACCTTCAGCCGAATTACAGGCGTTTTCGAGGAAATTAAAGGTGGACAGTGTCGTAATTCAACGAAGGACAAAGTTCCAAGATTTTTAGAAAAGCAATGGGGAGTCCAGCCTGTCGGATCTCCTCCCTGAAATACAGACACAGGAAGCTTCAGGGTGACTTTCCCGACAGATTCAGCTGGGCATCTGTAGGGTCACCAGGCAAGCCCCGCTACGCCCTCCTTGATAATTTCATTGGCAATTCTTTGTAGCCCTTACCAAACTCAGCAGTTAAAATGAATGTGTAAAAGAGATGACTGTAAACAACACAAAATGCCACCCGTTGCAATGTGTAAATCCTTGCAGACAGAGAGTTCTGAAGGAGAGAAGGTACTTCATGTACTTACTTAATACTTATGATGTAATAAATTGGACCCTAAGATGTAGGGGTGGGGTGGGGATGGAAGTAGAGGTGGGGGTGGGAAGGTAGTGTCATTTCCATTTTAGTTTCATTCAGACCCAAATAAGAAGAAACTAGAGTTTAATGAAATACAGTATTGGAAACTTCGCCTAATTTTTTCTGTGGCAGAAGTAGTTTTTCTTTCAGGAGGGGGTAAAGAAAGTAGAAGTCAAAAATATAATATGAGAAAAATAATCTCTCCCCCCATCCCTATGTGTTACAGAATGTTAACAAGGCCTGGGCAGCCCTGAAGAAAATCTGAATGGAAGCATCTGGATTTCCTAAGTGTCAAAAGACAGAACACTGGGATTGAGGATACAGGTGAATTGCCATTCACTTCTCCAGGAAACTTGTCTTTCAACATCTTTAAGGGTCAAGGAGTGGGAAAAGAAGACCCTACTTTTCCAGGACCATCTTAGGTCAGTTGCAGAGGGAGGGAAACACAGCTTATCTAGTACTGGCACCAAGGTTAGAAGCACTTCCCAACACTGGAAGCCGAACACCTCGCCTATACAGCCGTCCACAATCTGCCTATTTGTCAGGGAAACGAGTAATTTTCAAATGTTGCCACTTGGAAGGCATTCTAGAGCATCGACAATCTTATTACTAATGAAAAAGAAAGCCAAACATCCACTCCTTCTGTTCTCCTCCCCACTCCCCCATTATCTTGCTTCCTGGGGAGGAAGGTTAATCAGAAAAAGTAGAAAGAAAGGAGACCCACGACACCCACAGCCTTTGAGAGCTATATGCCTGTGCTGGATATTAATCTCCTGGTAACTTAACAGCTTCCTAACTGTACTCTTTACTCCCTTCTCTCTCTCTCTCTCTCTCTCTCTCTCTCTCTCTGACGTATTCACATACACAAGCACGGCATGTGTCAAAACCAGAAATTTCAGGCAACTTAGTAATAGGACACTCTACCAACACCAACACCACCCCTTATTCAATAATACCCAGGAAACACTGGCACACCGGCCAGCCGCGGTGACACAGTTCCCAAGCAACACATAAACTGAAGAACTTTCGCCCTGTCACTTTGTGGGTAGCGTCCAGGCCCCTCGTATATACAGGACTTTGGAGTCTCCTTGTCCAATGGTCACAATCAGTTCCACTCTAAGAGCAAACTTTGGCCACATATCCCCCGGGCAAGTCCACAGCTCCCCAAACTATGCAAGTCTCCCATCCACGTCCACCAATGAGAAGCCTGGAAGCCTGCTGGGAGCCAACTCCCCCCTAGCGCCAAAGCTGGAGTTCGGACAAATGACCGCCGTAGCCGCGCGCACCTATTCCCGGTCCTCCGGCCCCATCACGCTCCGACCCTCTGGCGCCCACTTCGAGAAAACCTGTACTAACACATGTGGAAAGAAGAGACGTGCAAAAGACGAAAGAAGGATAAAGGAACTCGAGCTGCACGGGCTCTACCTACTCAGGAGTTCTCCGCGTCTCTCTTCATTCATTCAACTCAGCCGAAGTGTAGTTTCCTCTGGGAGTCCTGGTAGCAGGGTCTGAGAGGGGTGGGCGAGAGGGGCGATGGTAACCAAGTCGCCAGGAGCGGGGAGAGAGCAGGAGGAGGCGGCCGGCTGTGCAGGGGAGCAGGACCGCGGAGCCGAGCGCGAGCCGCCGGGCGGACTGGCCCTGGCCGCCAATGTGCCTTTGTTTATGTGGCTCGCGCTGCCGCTGCCAACATGCACCTAAAGTCTCCGCGCGTCAGCGCGCGTCAGCGGCCCGCCGCCCAATCGTCGCGCCGCCGCGCTCCCTGGACTCCTGGCCGGCTCTCGCTTTGGTATATTTCCGACCTGACGTCACGAGCAGGGCCGATTTTAAGGTGGGAACCGTTCTGGGTTCACCTTGGTCGCCAGCTTGGGTTTTGGTTTTTTTTTTTTTTTTTTTTTTCTTTCTTTTCTCTCTCTCTCTCTTTTTTTTTTTTTTCGAAAGAGGTGTGACCTCTCCACACAGGTCCGCGCAGCCCGCAGCACCGCGACATCTCACCTCGCCTTCCCCTAAACCAAGGGCTACCGCTGCCGCCCGGCTGCTCACTTGTGGGGGAGGGTGCAACAAAAGCCCCGGCGAAAGGGAACGCTGGTATGGGCCAGGTAGCCGGCACCTGGACTAGTGAGGGATGGGGTGTGCCTGGCAGTGTTCTAACCTCATCCACTCACAATTGTCTCCCCCATTAGCGGAAGCGCAGACAGATGTCCCAAGACCCGAGAAGCTCAAAGGCCTCAGGCAATTAGGGTGGGATTTCCCTAGCCCGAGGCATATCCCCTTTCTCCCTTTTCCTGTCCAGGGCCTCCTCCTTTGGCGTTAGCATTCTCTCTCTCTGTCTCCCCTTCCCCCTTCACACACACACAGACACACGCACACGCACACACACACACAGTCCAAGGTGGAAGGGACTGGGAAGGGCCTATTCTCCATGTTCCCTTCTTCCCTTGCAGCGCCCACGTGCAAGGGAAGACGTGGTGCGTGGAAAGGGGAAGAGAGGGGGGACAAGTAGACAGTGACCCAACCCTTTAGGGATCCCGAAAGTCAGAGTGAGGCGTCGCCCACTTTCTATCGCAGACAATACAGCCCTGCAGCGGGCAACAGGTGCGCCTTCAGCAGAAAGGTGCTCTAACCTCACCTTTGGCCAACTCTAATACTTTCGACACTCCTCAGTGCCCACCAACTCGTACCCTAACACGAGTTGTAGAGAAATAACTCAACCCTCCTCTGAAGCACAAGGGCTCTCAAACCTCAGTCTCAGAGCCAAGAGGGAAAGACAAAACAAGGGGAGAGGGCGGGGTGGGGTATCTCCGCGAGCATAAAGTTGTGTGCCCAGCCCTTCCAGGAGAGGGACCCGGAGCACTGTGGTAGCTCGCCGCACCCCCCGCGGCCGCCCCAGTCGCCGCTGACTCCACTTTGCACGCCTGTCCACCCGCGCGGCTGAGGGCCTGAGGCGCTTTCTAGCAAAGGAGCAAACGCCGCTTCTACAGAAAGCGAGCTCCCTTCGCTTTCCTCCGGCCCGAACAGGGCGGGCCTCTCAGGGCTTCTCCCAGGGGGCTGGAAGAGGCTCGGACAAGGGGAGGGAGGGTTCCGAGGCGTCCCCCCTTTCTGGCCGCGAAGAGGTCCAACCGCCCCACCTCCCTCGGCGTGGCTCCCTTCCAGACTGCAGGAGCCCCTTGGCGACTCCCCACTCCCCGCCCCCAATCCTGGTGCTCCCTGGATGGGCCAAAAGCGCCGCGGAACTATCCGCGTTATGAAGCCGCTCAGCTCAAACTGCACCCCAGCCTTTGCTCACTCCCCAGCGGCTCGAGAGGCGTAGCCATCAGGTGTCCTACGGCTGCCCCGGGAAGCCGCGGGCTCCTCTGCGCCGCAGCCTCTGGAAAACCTGCGTGACCACCTTAAGTTTCCCCCAGATGTTGCGGCTGCCGCTGCCGCCGCCTCTGCGGTTCAGCGGTGCCCCAGCGGGCCGGAGTACAAATAAAACCAGGAAGTGTGTGTGAATGTGTGTGTGTGTGTTTGTGTGTGTGTGTGTGTGTGTGTGTGTGTGTGTGTGTGTGTGTTATGTGTAGGGGGGGCTGTTGTGGCGAGGGAGGGTGTGTGAGTAGGGGGAAGAGGGGAGGAGGGCGAAGAATAGCCTATTAGCATGAGCTCAGTAGCGTCAGCGCCCCGTGGGCAGGAACGATTCCACGCGAACGAAAGGGAAAAAGTGAGAGTTTGGAGAGCAGGGGAGAAGGAAAGGGGTGGGGGTGGCGGTGACGCAGGGGCGCAGGCATTGACGCACCCGCGGGGCTGGGCCCAAAATAGCAGCGGCTCTTAGCTCGGTGGCGCCCTCCCGGGTTCCCTTCCCCTTCCGCGAGGGAGCAGGGCGCTGCCAGGAGCAGCTTTCCTTGATCCCAGCGGTGGGCCAGGCTCCCGGTAGCTATTTTCAGGCAGTCGGAAACTCAGGCGCAGCCACGCTGGGGTGGCGGTTATTATTTTTTAATATACTCCTAGGAAAGCGGGGGCCAGGAGAACTTTAAGGTTGTAACTATCACCCTCCCTACACAAATACGCACATGTGAGTGGATACATTCCCTGCACAAGTTCCTCCTCCCTTATGGCCCTTAAAAACACTTGGCTTTAGCCTGGGTTGAGTCTGCGGACAATTGGAGAATTCTCTCTTAAGAGAGTGGAGAGTGTTCTGGAGTTCTTAAAGTGAGCTCTGAAGGAGACAAACACTGTAGTGCGGTGCGTTATTCTACAACAGCAACCTGTGGAGTCGGCTTAACAGAGCCCTTACCCATGTCTTACTGCACCCAAGACTGAGAGGCAGTTTTCACAGCAGCTATTATAATTAGTAGTAAGTGGAAATGGAGGCATTAAGTGTAACATTAACAACAGAGAAAAGGTGAACTTTCCCCCTTGCATCCTATAACCTGTATGAGTTCTCTCTCTTCTTCAAATTCCTATTCTAGTTCCTGGGGAGTGTTAACTTCTTAGGAAGACACACTGGATGAAAGACTGACAAACTCATTTAAACCAATTACTGGATAAGCTGCTTCCTGTGTTAGCATTTTTGGTAGGGCTCAGATATGTTCTGGGTGGGAAGGACGCAACATAGGCACCAGAAAGTGTAAGAAAGCACCCTGCTCAGAACTCCAGACTCCTGTGTCCCCACCAGATTGTGATGGAATGAATCTCAGTGGAACCGCCAATGTCTGTAATTGACTGATGCTGTCAGTAGGGGGCCTGACTCCACAACGTTCAGGAAGATCACA